>NW_009631555.1:25194-59744 GCF_000690535.1 Cariama cristata | reverse complement strand
CCTTTTTAAAAATGGGGGTTACGTTTCCCTGTTTCCAGTCAGCGAGAACTTCCCTGGACTGCCACGACTTCTCAAATACAATGGATAGTGGCTTAGCCACTTCATCTGCCAGCTCCCTCAGGACCCACAGGCGCATCTCATCAGGTCCCACAGACTTGTGCACCTTCAGGTTCCTTAGATGGTCTTGAACCTGACCTTCTCCTGCAGCGAGTGGTTCTTCATTCTCCCAGGCCCTGCCTTTGCCTTCTGCGACTTAGGCACAGAAGTAATAAACGTTATCTATACTAGGATCTCATGTAGTATACATACCATACTGATCACCCACGTCAGTGCAAAAAAGAAGAGAACCTTTTTTCAGATAATAGCAAGATGCTATAAAGCATCATATAGTTAAAGATGCCTTAAAACAGATGTGATAAACCAAACTGATGATTTAGACATCTGCTTAATGTCTATGTAACCATCCAATATGATATTCTAGTGACTTTTCTTTAAAGAGCTGGCTAGTGAAACTTAAAAGTCAAGCAGTAAAAAAGAACCTTCTATATTCTTGGTTATAGAGACTTTTTGGTAAGTTCGATACAGAAATACAGATACAGACATCCTGCTGGCTTTTTAGCTACCTAATAGAAATCGTTTTCAAAGCATAAAGTAAAAGTTAGAATTGATGTATAATGCATTTGGTGTGCAAATTCCACATGGAAAACTGAGTCTTTAATACACTGATTGTGAAACTGCTATGCATATGTTCATTATTCGTAACTGGTATGAGAAAAGCTAAGAACTGCATATACTAACTGCTGATTTAGACCAAGTGACCACAGCTTATCCTTGAAGTTTAGGACAGTTCATGCCAGATTTCAATTCTGAAGGTTTTAGAGTATCTAGTTCTACTTGTCTGTAGGCTGTATTATTACAAATTTTGAATTTTCGTGGCTTTTTTTAACTATTAGTACTGTTTCTCATCACATACTCTGCTTATCCATACCTGCTCTCCTCCCAGTCTCGAGACTTCTTTGTTTCATTTGGTTTGATGCAGCGGATATAATGGGGTGTACACTTCATCAGGGTGCCAACAAGGTCATTTGCTTGTTTCTGTAAAATTGAGGGAAAACAATAGTGTCTGAGCTGAACAGGGTAAATCCTGGGAGAGATTTCTAAAAATCATCAACCATCTGCTGATGATCCAGTTGACTGGATCCATTGACTTTGGTCTTTCTCCAGAACCTCATGTACCTCATGAAAAATTTATCAGTAAATAGAAGGCACCATTATCTTCAGCTATATAATATATTTAAACTATTACATAGAAATAGGGAGTGACATGGAATGCACCAGGTGAACTTGACTGTCAGGGTGAAATATGAGGAAAGAGGTTAATAAAATATCGATTTCCAAAGTCTGCAAATGTGTAATCTAACCATATCTTTTACAGCCAGTCTCCAAAAAGATGCTTGCCTTCTAACACTTGCTGCCTTATTCAAGGCACATTATGATCAGTAAAAAGACTTCAGTGAGCATTGGATCAGGCCCTGCTGCATTTCTGCACTATAAAGAGACCAGTTATCTGTAGTTAATTGTGGGACATCAAGTGGCTGAGTGAAGGGGCTCATTCATTATGCAGATGCAAGTACTATTATCACTACCATCAATTGCTCGTTTGGAAAATCCACTGCTGCAGAATGCAGCTGAACAAAACATTTAATGAATGGTGATGCTGGAGCAAAACATGATTCTAACAGCTGAAACACTGCATCACTTTGCAATCAAGATACTCCTGATGTCTACCTTTAAATATGTCTGGACAGTAAAAAACAGCAAAGACTACTTTTTTTTTTTTTTCCCTTGGGTATCCACACACACCCATATATGCACATACTAACACAGCAAAACTAGACATACTTTGATTTTACTGCCCGCAGTGGTAGGACGGCCCTTCTTGTCCACTTGAAGATTTTCAGGAAACAGAGCCTTTATAAAAGGCCTAGGAAAGAATTAATAAAATAGTGTTGGCATAGAAAGACAATTCAACGCAGGAATGTCAAGGAATATGCTGTAGAAGTTGATAGTTGAGCAGAATATAAATAGCTATTTCTATTAATCTGGAGTTATATCAAATCTATTTTAAGATTAGTATTTTCCATGAGCTTCACTCCTCAGAGATCCCTTGCTATTTTAGTGAGCCTTGGAAGACATGATACCAGACTTCTAGACTCGAAGAAACACACACTTAAAAAGTAAGCATCAATTAATTAACCCATATAACAAAAAAATGTTACTTTATATGCTAAAACAGTGCCTGTTCTGAGAAAATGCCAAATCACTGATGACCTTGTTTGAGGCCAAAACAAATGGCTGTCATAATACCATTTGATTCTGACACTGCAGTACCTTACTTATGCTGATTTGCAGAAAATGAAGTTCAATATAATGCAAGTGATACTGTTCTACTGCAGTGATGTTTTATTTCTGCTTTTATACAAATGAGCTCACAAGTTGCAAAGTAGAGAAGTCAGGCCCTCTGCATCCATCTGAACTAACATGTTATTCCTAGCTTTAAGCAAGTTTTGCTTACGTACAAATCACTGCTCTGCATGAGTTCAATCAAGTCCATGAAAAGAACATCCCGATTTCTCTCGCAGAATCCATCCATATCATAAGATACCTGGGCCAAGGTGGAAATTGATTGTTTGTGGTAAGTTGAGAACCCAATAATTAAAGAAAATTTAAATTCTGTCCTCATCAGTAGCTGTTCTGAACTTCTTGGTTAGCCTGGTATAACCTAAAGATACTACAATGATCACTAAATCCTTGCATATATTATTAGTTAACTATTTTAAAACAAATATAAAAGAATTTCATCCATGTATTTAAATTCAGTGAAAAAGAATGTTATGGAGCTAGTGAATGGAATACGACACAAGTGAATTTAATACTGAATTTTACTGAAGAAAAATTTTTGCATAATAAGAGTTTACTGTTATTAACTATAGCTGCAGGAAATCATGAATACTCTGAGAAATAGAACTGTACGTTATATTCCCAGTTTTACTGGTATATCATCACCTAAGGATCATGTTTATATCTGAAGTCTTTAAATTTATCGCTACTATAACCACCAATTAAGATTATTATTAATAAAAGACATGGGGCATTTATTTATTACATTTACTATTAAGTTCCAGTTAGTATGTTTGATAGCAGCAAGGCCCAGACTCATCTCTCCTAAGTACGAGACACATGTTAGGGCATATTTGTTCTAAGGTCCCTATATTGTGAAAGGAAGACACTGTTCTCCTGAGATAATCTAGCTATTTAAAATCAAAACAGCCCTCTACAGGGCTTCCCCCTTCCTTTCATTACTGTTCTTTTTTCTTTATAAATACGTTACACGTGATTCAGTGATGATTTTCCACATTACCTTTCCAGCATAATGATGAATGATAAATCCCTGGTTCCAGCTGTTGAAATGTTCATGAGTCCCAATCTGCATCTGGAGTTTTTGAAGCAGTGTTTGGTCAGCTCCTTCTCCCACTGCATGCATTGTGGCGCACACATCATCTAAAATGCTCATAATCCCTGGGGGATTCTAATGCATTGAAGAAGAATAACAAAAACAGCAAAAGAAGTGAGGAAAAAAAATTACAATGCCAGTTTTTCCTCCCAAACAGAAAACTATCTTTGCTACAAAAACAACAGAGCAAAATCACAGCAAGAAAAATTCCCCGCCAACCAGTAGAGTTCACAGTAGAGGATTAATTTCTACACAGGCACGCAAATAGTTCAAGGAGAGATGCCACTACGTGTAATAATAGTGACAGCGGGAAATGATGGAAAAAACAATGATTGCTGTTAAAAACAAAACAAAAACCCCAAAACACCCAACATTTGTTTTAGTTTTTAATTCCTTCACAAAGCAATCTTCTTTCTCATTCCACCAAAAAATAAACCCATGTCTGAGGTAAGCATTTAAACTCATAAGCTGTAGCTTGTCAAACTTAGAGCTAAATATCTAAGATTGTAACAGAAATCCTATCCTCTTCCTAATTATCCTGATACAGATAGGAGATGGACAAAATCTGATGTGCATTTAAGCACAAGTCACTATAGTACTTGAACCATTGTTAAAATTACCTGGCTTACATGAGGACAAAGGACTAGCTGAAAAACAACCTACATCTGTCCTAAGGGAAAACTCAACATTTGTTGTCACCCCAAATCAGAACACAAAGACTTTAAACTGCAGAACATCCTGTCTAGCAAAGACATAAAATTTCTTTTTATCTACAACACTTCCTAATACTTTCTCTTCACTTGTTCCTGCTTAATTTGCGACAGTACCTCAAAGGAAGCTGGTATTGTAGCATCCCCAAACTGAAATACATGTCCCAGGGACACAGAGAGCCTTATCTAATATACAGTAGAATATGTCATGAAGTTCATGATAAATTTAGGTGGATAAAATTTTAATTTCCATCACTATTTTTTTTAGTCACACATCAATCATGCTATCTTATGGTTCTCTTTTTGGTCGGTATCTTAGATGATATATACCTTAGAGCTCTTATAAGACATCTTATGTAAGATTTATATATAGGCTTAGTATGACTCAGTAACTGAACAACAGTATTTGCATTTTTCCTATGAATGTTCTTAACAGTGAAGCGGTTGCCCAAATATTTTACAGAAAAATCTTGTTCTTTCTTCCATCTGTTTGTTCTAAATACTTACCACTTTGTTCTCTATAAGGTCACACACTATTTTGTTGTTAAAGTAATCTATCGGTGTCCATCTAATTCCTTCTTGCACATATTCTTCCTGTTAAGTAAAAAGAAAGATGCAAATATTCCTTTGCATGGTGAATGTAGCGCTAGATTTACAATGCACTACCTATACAGAAACTGCACTACTCATGTTCAGAAAGACTTGTCAAATGTATGATTGGGGGGAGGTGGGAGAAATAACCCTAATGATAGTTAAATCCAGCTCTCTACTCCCTAGGAATCCTTCTGTGTTCTCCCCACAGATTCTTTTGTTATTCCTAGCCCTTGAGCAGTTACTGAGAACAGGAGTATTTCATCATTATTATTGTCAAAGCACTTCGCAAATAGTCAACAAAGTGACTTTTACAGTACCTTGACAGTGCACGGAAGCACCCATATCCTAATCTATTTTAAAAATCAAGATTGTTATAGGCCTATCAAGGATCAGACTCCCAAAACAACACATTCAGAAATGCACATGAAATGGAGACACAGCTCTACTTTTTGTTTCTGCATGCAATTACTGTAACCATAAAGACATCTAGAGACTCACTGGGGAAAAAATTCATACTAAAATTTGATTAAATTGACCCACTCAGTTGCATACATGAGTTCAGCTAGACACTTAGCAGGTCATTTGTGTGCTCAACCTCAATGATCAGTTAACTTTTATACAAAGGCAATTGTGTATGTGCATTCTTGAAAACATTGTCCTGAAGTTGGTGCCAGGCCTGAGCTCATACTGTACACAATGCTTCTGTCTCGGCTGCATTCTGTCTGCCCTCCCATGCAGAAGCTCACATTCATGTAAAGCAAGATTTTGCAGTAAGACTGTGAGCAGAGAACTGCAAATACTCTCAGAAGTATTTTTGCATTTGTCTCAGTAATCTATTTCATTCAGATATATATTTAAAAAAAAAAAAAAAGGGTGTGGAGGAAATTAAGAAAAGTATTCCCATTTAACTCTGTGTCATGTCCAACAAAAGCACAGGGATGGAACCAAGCTGCAGTTTTCCATTTCTGTCAATGAGTCAGAATATGCAGCGAGTCTGGGCAGAGTCATATGACTGCATTAGTACACCGTATGACGGACTCACTTCCGTACCACTGTATTAGCGAATAAATGTCTGCGGCTGATGTGATTTACAGCTTTAGGGTTAGCCAACAAAGGGGTTTTTTTTCTTTGTCTTGCTTAACAAGGCAGATTTTATTGTTAGAAGATGATGAAACTTCAATTTTTCAACCAACTGAAAAAGCAATAGCTCATTTATGAATTCAAAAATAATAAACATCTGGTTACCTGTTCTGCCTTCAGTGTCAGTTCAATAAAAATCTGCTGTAGTTTTTCATTAACAAAGTTGATGCAGAACTGTTCAAAACCATTTTTCTATAGAAAAGGAAACAATTTAAAAATTAGTCTCGTGCTTTATATACAATAATTCTTAGTTCTTATGCTGGCAATAAGCTTCAAAGAAACACTGTCAGTGATGGATGGGTTGCTGACTTTATAGACATTCTGTGTAATCTCAGATCTTTTAAGATCCATGACCTAGTTTCTTTGAAGTTTCTTCAATACTTTGTGTTTATTAAGTGAGACATTACCAGTGAGAACTCGATGTCCAGAAAGCTGGGCTTGGGGTTTTTTTTTGCTTTTATTCTGGCCACAGGATTTGGGTTTTTTTCTGGTTTGGATTTTTTCCCTTCTAAATAACAAAAATCTCCCCCAGGTCAGATCAGCTCAAACCCTGAGTACTGCATTGCCTTACCTGGAATATTTCAAAGCCGTAAATATCAAGGACACCAATGTTATACTCTTCGTGGTCCTTCTCCATAGCCTTATTAATAGACTAATAAAACAGAAACAAAATGTAAAACAAAGTGTAGTTTATATATTTAAAAGATATATTCATATCCTTAAATCTTTATATAAAAATATTGGGTTTCTTCAAAAAGCACATACTTGAATGGAATACAAATATATGTAACAGGGTGTTTTACTTTCACTTTTTAATAAGGTGTTATTAACAGCTAGGAAATGAACAGGATACTGTCCTGTTTTCCAGGTTAGCGAGCCTTTGGATCTACTGTTTGTAAAAATCTTTCCCCTTTGGTGTAACTGGCTCACTGAAAGAAAAGGAGCCAACAAAAAAAGAACAGCTTTAAGTCTAAGAATCTGAAGCATTTTGCAGATGGTGCCATGAATCTTTTCACCTATTTCTGTATTCCCCTACTTTGCAGTGTCAGTGCTGGGACAGGCACATAGTGGGAATCACAGAGCTGTCATGATGAAGGAGACTTCTGAGACCCTAGCACTGCCACCATGGAGGAGACTTCTGCTTCATCTAGCCAGCATATGTGGCCAAAGGTAAGGTTTCTAAGCCACCAATCCAGCCCAGGGTCTCGTTCTGAAGAACAGAGTACTTTAGCATGGAGAATGGAATTTGACCATTTGCTCAAATGCAACATCAGGATGCTGAAGGGGTTCTGTGCTGGAGAGCAGGGTAAGAGAGCAGGGGACCATAACCCACTAATTCTACTCGTCTGAAAATGCTCAACTATGTTGGAGAAAGTAAGAGTCAGAGAAGTATGGATGCTGACAGGAAGAAAACATCAGAATATCTCATGGGACAGTTGTGGCAGGAGACTGAGCAAATACAGTGCTGAAAGCACAGCTCATTTGCTTCAAAGAAAGTGTAGCGTTTGTCATATTATCAGTGCCTTGTATTTGATATCTGTGGTCATGCTCCCACTGCACTGCTCAGTGCTGCTGCTAAGGTTTAGGCAAAGAAACATACTGGGTGAAAGAAATGACTGACAAGAGCACTGCAAAGAACATTCCTAGTGTACTTGTACTTGTTTTGATACTTCAGTAGAACAAGCAAATCCAACTTACATCCACCAAGTAATCAAAAACACGGGAATGAAGGGCCTTGGCCAGTGCATCTCTGGTGTAGCAGGCTTGTTCCACATTTAGCGTTACATTAATAGACTCAGATTTGCCTCCCCACTTGCTGTCCATCTGTCTGCTGGTCAGTTTTTCCTTTAGGCGGTCCTGATTAATTCCCAGGAGAAAAGCAGGGAAAGCCAAAACTGCAAGAAAGATCAGGGATGCTGGATTATGACTTACAGACTAAACCAATACAGAATGAAGGAAAAAAAATATTAGCTGGATCTCTAATAACAATCAGCAGTAATAAATCTCATGGGGTTTGCAGCTTAAAAAGAAAAAAAGAGGAGGGATTTATGTCTTTTAAAATTTCCCTTAGCTCCCCAAGGACATTTTCAACTCTTTACTTACATGGATTTCAATTAAGATAAACCACCTTGAAGTAAAATAGTCAGCTATTTCTGTACCTTCAGTCCTTCAGACATGTATGCTGGCTTAAGTCATAGTTTTGAACTATGTGGTTCAAACAAATCACTCTTGGAGGAGATGGAAATAAAACATAGAGCTCACACATTAAATAAAATTGACACCATTGGAAATTCTTTGTAAAACATGAAATGTTTAAAATACAATAAAGAATATGCTATCTGTTTCCTACTCTTCTTTCCCTTTCTTCTTCTAAGTTAGGATATTGCAAAAAGTTTTCAATTGCCTTGCCTTTTATTTGGTTTTGGGTTTTTAGTCCCTTATTCTCAAGTACTTTGCAAATTCTGTCTTCCTTTGTTTAAAAGTAAAGCAGAAAAATACATCTGTGCAATAAGTATCGACAAGCCTAGTATTTTGTGCATTCTTAGCACATGGTGCAGATGTTAGCTGTAGGTGTCACACACCTTAAGGAATGGAAAAAGAGAAACAGCTCGAAAGCATATGGAAATAGCTCCCAAGGGCAGCTCTTGGAGTTGGTATTGCACCTCCGCTAAACCACATAATCCTCTAACAGTGCTTCCTCCAGGTTCCATTGCTTTCAGGCCTTCTTTACTGGTGCGAGGAGGATGTAAAATAATCACTAAGGCAGCAGCCACTTGTGCTGTACACATCTGTAACATCACAGCATGACTTCGCTAAACCCTTCAGTACATTAATCCAAAATTATTTTTAAGACTGCAAATAGCCACCAGCTTTCTGAAATCTGATTTACGACTATCAGCAAGCTGATTTAAATTTACCCTAGGGTACTAGGAACCACCCACCTAACCAAAGTTGAGTCACTGGCAACATCTCTGGTAACTCACTGAGAACTCAGGTTGAAGAGCACATGGAAAGGTCAAACATCATATGCTTTAAAATGGAAAATAATGTAGGTAATTATAGACCAAATATGCTCACATATACTGTAAAGATGCCAAAATAAGTATTTAGCCAATACTACTGTAAGAATTTATGAAGATGGTATAACAGTGAGCACCACCATACATACCTTAGAAACTCTTCCTTCACAGTGCTAATGATTTACTGTAAAGGAAGAACAGCTGGACATGACTTGATATAATTTCACATTCTTAAGATGCCTGGTTATTTTCCCTACTTAGGGATCACAGAGTTACCATCTAGAAATTACTATAAAGCAGGATATGCATGTAAATGAAAAAATGACCACTGAAGAGTAATAGCGTTCTGTGGATTAGCTTTAAATACAATCTGTGAAGAAAAGCTGAAAACGACTAGGTTCACTTAATTGGTTTTCAGAAAGAAAAACAAAACTTTCAATACAATGCAAGTGTAAAGAAGGATGGTTGAAATTGTTTTCTGCATCCAGGAGAGAACAAGTAGTATTTGGCATGATTTGCAACATGGAAGATTAAGAATCAATAATGAGAACATTTTTTTTAACTATTAATATAATCAAGCACTGTAACAGATAGTGGAGTAATCACTGGCAGTTTTAAAGAAGTGTTTGTCTAAATGTCTGTCAAGAATGATCTGTATATATTTGATTCTGACTCACAGACTGGAGGTTTTGGTGTCTTGAAGAATGGCCTTTGCATGATTTTCTGCAATTGGCTATGTAATAACAAGAATACTATTGACCAAATTCTTAAACTTCTTTTATTTCAGACTTACACAAAGCATGACTTATCAGTGGTCTTTCATTGTGTTTTGTCTTTCGTGGCTATCAGGCTATAAATGCTTTACTATTTAGTTGGCTAGGACAAACAGTAAACTGAGAGGAGGATTAATGGAAAGAGAAATGAACCCAACTTTCAACTTCATAACGCATACATTGTAGTAGACATTGCTATTTCTTCTCTTGCTTCTTTAAAATGCAGTATGTTTATGAATAAGTTCCATATTCATTCTATCTGCTGATTTTTTCAATGTATTATTCATACACAACTTCTCTATTTATATCCCAGTAAGCAAGAAAAATATGGTGTACATAGCTCATCACAGAAATACATTCACATTTACCAACCTATTTTCAACTCATGTCTTTTCAGTTTGTTACTTTTTGATGCAAGACACTCTCTATCTATCTCATCTGGCTATTAAATGTCTTGATTTCATTGCAAGATTTAATACTGTGATTTAAATGGAAGCACAGTAGCTCATTTGGAATCGTAAGGCATATTAAAAAATCCTATACTTTTCTTTGGATGTATAAAATGCCACAAAATGTTTCTTGAGTTGAAATTAAGGTTGAAAATTAGTAAATTTTATTTCCCAATTTATTAAAACAAATAAGAGTACTAATACTGTTCAGTGGGAAGTTGACTGCACAAGATACTTTATTGAAATTTAACTTACCTAAAAGTAAACAAATGCAGTTTTCCTAAACATAAGGACCGTTCCAAAATAAGAGTTAAGAGAACAGATAGATATGTGTAAGCTACTACGTATGTGGTGCTTATCCACTCTGTCGTTAAACTATTGACGTAGTATAGAATCAACATTAGATGCAATGTAGAAATCATGACAAAAATGTCTAAAACTCAAGATCCATTCATTTTTCAACATCTTGCTGATGTGGGCCTAGCTGATATAAAACAGCAGCAAGAGGTGAAGGATGCAAGGACAGTGCTTTGTGGATAAGGAAATAATAAGGAAATAGTTACACAGTAGATGCACCTAATAATGAGGCATGAGTTGAGAAATTTAGAGGGAACATAACCGTAGTATATAAATTCTGCATTTCAATTCAATTCTGAATTTCTGTTTTCAACGCACCTCTTCTAGATGCATGTACACACACACACATATATATGCCTGAGCGCTGACTGTGTACCTGTGATTGGGGATACTCCACAAGTTGGTAGCTGCTTTGACATAACAAGGTCAGACAAACCACATAAGAAATAGGTGGGTTTATAAATGTGTGCTGATGGGTTGAAAGAATGGAGTTCAAGTTTGCTTGCAAGCGCTTCTCACAATTTCTATTATTTCATACTCAAAGACTGGAAAAGGATTTCTTAAATTCAAAATGCAAAATTGCACTCCTGTTAAGTCAGTGGCAATGTACAAGACAAAACAGGGGCCTCGGTACCATTGGGTTTGGAAGAGACTCTACATTAGCCGCTTCACCCTGTAAGAAATGATGCACTGTTTGGATAAACAGCTCAAGGTTGCAGTTCACCTTATGCCATCTGAGTTTCAGCCCACTGCTACTTCTGTAACGGTTTCCAGAGGTACTTACACTCCTCACTCTCCACTCCTGCATAGTTGCCAACTTCTTTGAAGCTGATGTTTCCCAAATGCAGTATTCCTGCCACTATCTGCAACACCAATGCCTGTTCCTCTGCAAAGATCCCAATCACATTCATTGCATGCTGGGAAGGAAAAAAAATGGAATCAGTCATAGAATCTGTTCAATGACTCCTGTCATAGAAGTCTTTTTAAAATTTTGATGTTAAAAATCTGAATTTTTCAAAACAGTTCAAATACCTATGGCAACCAAATTTCATCAAAGCCTGCACTGAAGTTTCAAAAGATACCAGATATCCTACTTCAGCATTTTTAAAAATTTTTTAATTAAATACAGAAGCATCTACACCATTTAGAAGATGTGTTAGCAAAATAAATTCTGGAAAAATTAAAGTTACTAAAAACGAAGCACCTGCTCTTAAGTGTCACACTAAAAATAGTTGCATTGAAAAATGGCAAACGCTGAACTTGGGAGACAATGATTGTATATTCCTTCTACACAGACAGTTTATCCACTGAGACCAAGCACTGTGAAGCTGTACTGAATGACTGTAAAAAGCAGTACAGTCTGTCTGGCTTAGGGTGTGAATTTCAGCCACTTACTAGAAAATAATCCACAACAACATTGGGTTTTCGAGTCTAGAGAACATGGTAACTTACAGAATGTCTTCTCAACTGACTGTTTTTCTAAAATACCAAATTAGCTAGAATACAAAAGTAACGATTATTTTTTTCCCAGGCCTTTAAATGTGCTACATATGTAAACAAGAAGACGTGTTAATATGCTTATTTTAAATAGCAAATTTCTAATAACAGGAGACCAGCAAGTTGACATGACTTGCATAAAGGTCACACAATGAATTGGCAACAGTACTGGATAAAGATCTCTGATCTGTGCTTTCTAAGTCTGTTTCTCCTGCCTTTCAGTTGCACTGTTTTAAATAGGCATGGAAGATCAGGCACCACTAAGAATTACCTAAAACAGGGCACTCTCTTATATTTTCTTCTAATGGAAGTTCTTCACTGTGTTTGCATTTTCACATTTTTCATACTGCAGATTATCTGCACTCAATTAAATGTCATTAAATTTGCACCCTTCTGAAAAAGAACAAACAGAAATCAAAACGCCTTCCTATAAAAAGTATCTATCTTCTCAGGATTGTTAGGCTGCAACATAGGACCTCTTCAGGGTAACATACCTCCTCCTCAGGGTGAAATATAATAAAAATAAGTTATATCTACATTAATTTCTCATTCCCACATTAATACATCAATGTCTGTTCTACAAATGGACAATGACATGAACATATATCCACCACTATGCAAATCATAGAATAAAAAACTCACCAGTGTTTCTTGGAAATCCGATTTGTCATTGATATCATCAACTTTGTAGGACCCAGAGAGACTCAGATAGCAATAGTAGTCCATACTGGTAATGCCAAGACTGCTTTTTTGTTCTGAGGAGGCCCCTTCAATTAGCTGCGGAATAAAAATCCTCAAATTAGGTATCATCCAACAATCTTCAGCAGAGATGAGGAAGGTCAGAAACAGTTAACTGAGCCTGAAATTACTGGGAGAGATACGGCTAGTGCTGTGCCAGGTATGTATCCTTCCTATGTTTTGTTAATTGTTTAACCCAAAAGACCAGATTCTCATTCCTATTCCCATGAATGGTTTAGTTCTAACTTCCATATCTAATAAAAAGCAAAAACTGTGACTGACTTGAATGCTTTCCATTATCTTTAGCTCATAAAGATAAGGCAAAGTGGGTTTTCCAGTCTGCAATATATTATCTAAATCCCCAGGAGCAACATGTTTTCCATGCCGACCAAAACGTAGGCATTGCTGAAAGAACACACTAAGAAAGCATTATTTGTAACTCTAATTGTGAGGCCAAGTATCCTTTATGCCCATTATGGTGTATGTTAAGCAAGTTTTGAACTCCTGCAATACTGTGCTGATTTGAAGCATGGCTCAAGTCACACCTCTTCGCATCATTCAGGCCAACAGTGCCAAGAATAAATAACATAGTAGTTAAAAAAAGGTTCCTGTACTCTCTGTGATGCCAGAGGAGAGGCTCCTCAGACCTATGTAAAGTCTACGCAGTTGTGCACAGACATGGCTGCAATAGGAAGGAATGAACAAACTAACCTCAGAAGAGAACAGTCAAAACCCCATAGTCTTTTAACTCCTGTGTCAAAAAGCCTCTCCAAGCCACAGAGGAAAATCAGCAGGACAGTGCAAAGGGTTCATATACCTCGGAAGAGGAGAATGCACAGCTCCTAGAGCAATTCCAGCTCCAACTCAGCTTTCCATCCTGGCAATGGCACTTCGACTTCATGTGAAGCTGCTTAGTCACTCACAATGCACTGTCTTTACTCTAGTTTTGTAGAGCTTGCTCAAGGGCACTTCAGGTAAGGAACTTGCATGTCAAGGACCACTGAAGGCCAGAAAAGCCTTTTGAAACACAAAAAAAGTGGGGATGCTTGGAGATCCAACAAATAGGTATTATCCTAAATGTCCTAGAAAACTTAACTGAGAATCAAGTCTCTCTTCCACAGCTGTGCTATGGAATTCCAGAGCAGAAGGTATAATTGTATAGTCCAGTTTAAAAAGAAATCTGTTGGAAAGTTCTCATTTTCTATTATATTCTACTGGACTTTTCCAAATGGGAGTTCACAGTGAATTTCCAAGCAAGGCCTTTGAAATATTGAAGTACTTTTGGTCTGGAGCTGAAAGGCAGCTAGGTAGGTCTATGTGAGATGGTGTCTTAACATGCTGTCAAGCTTCCCAGTAATACCCAGATTACCCTCCTGAGTACCCATTCAGTAATCTCACTGTGTTGAGAATGACTTTTCAATCAAAAGGAAAAACTGGTCCTAGTTGTCTTAAATAACTCAGAAAGGATCTATACACTTCTGACCTGGTAAAAAATGTGAAAACTCCTCTCTCCGGGATTCCTCATTACAACTCGAGATTTTTCCAGTAGGAAGTTGGAGATTTTCCCTCCATCTGGTTCTCCACCTGGGCTAAACTGGATTTCAAAGTATTTCCCCTGCAATAAATAATTAAAGCTGTTGAATAATTAGTAAATACAAATCTGAAATCATGTACTTGTACTGTATCTCAAGGAAGGTTACTGGGATATTTAATCTTTATGGATGCAGTGACAGAGCTGTCTCAAGGTATAACCTAAGCTTAGATTCTTGAATTATCACAAATCTTTCTTTCTGCATTTACACAGCACTAGACTTGGGATAATACATCACATGTTAATGCAAGTGTAGAGAGGAAGTCAGTGGCTTCTTTTCACTGCTGACATTCTTGCTTAGTATAAAGGAAACCATAAGGCTCACCTATATGGGAAGTAAATTTAACAGATTTACAACTAACAGCAAACATAGAGTTCTGCTTGGAAGCAAGGTAAAGCAATTATCTTTTTATTTCAGGGAGACATTAATTGTATTAACACTTGTGTTGGCTGAGGAACAAATCTCAAAATTGTAAAGCCTATGTGTAACTTTTAAAAATGGAACCTACAGTATGTTATCTAGTGAACAGTTATTTCACAATATTATCCTGACTATTTCATAATGACTGAAAATAATTCCTGCCTACTTTCTGTACATATTAGTAAAGGCATTTCCCATCAAACAACTCTAAGGATAGTTTCATCTGTTTTTAAAAAAGGTATCAATTTGGGGAGATTTTTTTTTTTTCAAACACATATCACTGTGTATATTTTACTGATCTGGAAAACTGGCCAGTTTGTTGCTGAGAAGTTATCTGCTTGCACACTGAACATTTTATAAATAAATTGTGATCAGTATATATTGTAAGAGAAACAAATAAGCAACATATACAGAATGAAATACCGCCCTCTCAAAATATACTTCATGTTTTAAAACACATTTTATATTTTATTTAGATTTACCTCATTTGTAGTCAATTTATATTATAAACCTGAATACTGTCTCTTGTAACAGCACAGAAGTTGAAAGACTAAAGTAATCTCTAAGATAGAGGGACTTACAAATCTGCTGGAGTTGTTGTTCCGTACAGTTTTTGCATTCCCAAAGGCCTCCAATAAAGGGTTGGACTGTAGAATAATATCTTTAACATGCTAAAATTTTAGAAAACAAGAAAAATACAGATTCAGAAAGAGACATTTTTTAAGTTCTTACAGATTTTCTAGAAAACTATGACATCTAAATTATATATTAAAAAAGCATGAAAGCCTGCATCTGTAAGAAATCCTCTTGATCAGATAAGGAATAGAATCTGTCTCTCTTTTCAGAGCTTCTAGTTCCTGTTTTTTGAAGAAAATCCTACAAAACTAAACAAAATGCCTGAGGCTAAAAACTGGTCCTTCTCTTCACTGCTCTGCCAGGCAACACAGCCAATGAATTTATCTGGTTTTTTCATCATCTTGATTTTAAACGATTTCCTTCTTACACATTAGCATTTAAATCTTTTGAGGAGTCT
This sequence comes from Cariama cristata, assembly GCF_000690535.1. Taxonomy (NCBI): domain Eukaryota; kingdom Metazoa; phylum Chordata; class Aves; order Cariamiformes; family Cariamidae; genus Cariama; species Cariama cristata. The sequence continues at coordinate 43,907 of NW_009631555.1, read as the reverse complement.
GGAACCACAACCAATGAAGTCAGAGCAGCATGAAATTTAGGAATCTGCAAGTGCTTCAGCAACTTGTTTCAGGATCAATGACACTGCTATCTAGCTGTCTTAGAAAGCAATAAAGTGTGTCACTATTGTCTCTTTATTTGATCCTAGGAGCTGGAAGTATGGACAAGGTATTAGCGTTGGAACAAACCCAATGCATGCTCAGTTGTGTAGAGAAGATTGAATTTTAGTTCAAAAGAAATGCTGAAGGCAACTTACCAACTTCATCAACAGTTACTCTGTAATCACTAAGAATATTTTTTAATTTTGTACAAAAAGCTGGAATCTTTTAAATAAAACAAAATATTTACTTATAAAGTATGATTATATTTATTCCCAAAATAACACAACGCATACTTTCTTTGGATCATTCTCTTGGTTACTGAATTACTCTCTGCCATGTTCCCAATACCACTGTTGCGCAAAACTAAGCGGAAAGAACATACTCAACATCAGAGACTGCAATAAAGCAAAAAATAACCGTAAGCACACAAAAAGAGTGGACTAGTAAAAGCAGCCACTACCTACCTACCACTGCCTGTCAGTCAGTGAATGACATTGTAACATCATTATGGGAATTTTTACAGCTAATTCACTCGATTAACTTTAGTTAATAAGTTTTGATAGATAGAGCAGACATTGATAGTATAGTCATTAACAAAAGCAACTATTTGTTGTTTCAGCTAGCTTTCAGATACTCTAATTTTGACTAGATTACCTCATAAAACAAGTTGATGTTCCCGCTCTTGGCTCTCTGACGTATGCATACAAATCAGAGATTTAATGGAAGTAATAAAAACCCGAAAAGCCAGTTCAGTTTTCAATAGAATGCAAACACAATAGGAAAAAACCCACATCTCTACTAAAAGGAGACTGGTTGTCATTCTTAATCTGGTTAAGAACAATAATTAAAGTACCTTTTACTCCTGAACTTTAAAAAAAAAAAAAAAAGGTTGTAGACATAATTCAGCGCGAGAGCTACAAAACTTTTAGCAGAGGTGATTCTGGGTCTGTGGATTTCCCTCGTATGGCTCCCATCACACAGGCCGACTAGGAATCTGCAAGGAAGCAGTTCACTGTCCGCTTCAGTTGTCTCTCTGCTGTTGAGGGCTCATATGTATTTCTAGCTGCTCACCCACAAGCTTCTTCAGTAGAGTGCCTCTCAGCTGTCACTGTCTACCAAGACATACCTTTGTCATTCTACCTCTGAAGTCTGAAGTAAATCTTCAGACTATGCTTATGCTTCAGTATTACTCTGTATCAACTCACCTGTACTTTAGGGCCACCTCCTGAAATTTTGGAGATATAACTCATGATATATTTAGCAGCTACAGTCTTTCCAGCACCACTTTCCCCACTACAAAAAAAGGAACACAAAAATGTACTTGTCAGTTTTTAAGCAACTCTAGAATGGAGTAATTTGAGGTTTATCTTGTTCAACCTAGGTACCTTAACTATGAAAAAGAATAAATATACACCATATTTACATCTGGTAAGTTGGTAATATATCGACTGTGATATAGTATTGTAGCACAGTACTTGGATATGTTTGTGAATATATAATTTTGAATACACTATCTTGCATGGACACCAGAATCTCTGTGGGACTTCAAAGTCAGAAAATTATGTAAATTAAGAAATAAATATACTTAAACCAAGATGGTCAAAAGAGAACAAGTGTGTTAAGAACTCAGTTCCCACTTAAATTTAGTGGGATTTCAGATCTTAACACAAAAACTCATTTGAAAATCCAAGCTTTGCCTGCCATGCCTGATACCTACTTCATTCCAGGAGTCTTTTTGTTTTAGGTGTTCCTGAATGAAATAATGAGACATTATTAATCACATCCTGAATGACGGAAGAACTACCTTCCTGTTCCTATGCCTCTTGACACAGGGTACAAGAAGTCTTAATATTCCATACTAGCTTTCACAATTCCTTCCTTCCGTTGTAATATTTCCCTTCAATGGTGAATAATGTTTACAGTATCAGGTTTGCCTTCTCACAATTAGTAAGCTTCTCAAGAGGGAAAGAAGATTGGCATGCCAGACAATCCAACCTCATGCTTTATTTCATACCTTAAACCTAACTTTATTTCAACAGAATTCCTCCAGACTTACAAAAATCTTGGTGCAAGTCAGCTTTGACCTTAATGGATTTACGCTGACCTGGATGACTATACTAACACAAAAAAACAACACAAGGATGTTGGTTCAATGTCGTACAGATATCTGAACTATTTTTTTTCCTTGTGTGAAAATCTGTGCTATCTTTCATCTCCTGAATAATTTCAGTGAATGTTGTTGATTCTTCTATCCTGCGCCTTCTTGTTCCTGGATATGGATCAAATCCAGATCCTTCCCTGCACAAATTTTAGCTATGTTTGCCAGAGAAACATCAGCATGTCCTGCTCAGGAAAAGGACTTACTGAAAATGTCAACTCAGAGCTCCTTATCACCATGGGTAATGGAGACATTTCTAAAGGTTTAGTTCTGAAAAAGCTCCCCAAACTGCCAAGCTGCAAATAGGATTTTATATCTTTAAAGCTTCCAAACAGTACACAAATGCTGAAAGTCTTTCCCGCGACCCCCCAAAATGTTTTCATGATTTTCACTTCTCCTGACTGCAGTCTTAGAGATCAAACAGGAAACTTGAAAAGGTGAAAAAAATACTTCTTGATCATCTCATCTTTGAAGTGTGGACCATGATTTTTATTATTCCAAGTCATCTTTTTCTAAGCATCAAGAAGAAAGCTTATATTATTGGTATCTACTACCTTCACAGGGATAGAGTTTGCTGGATGTCAAACTGTATTTAGAAGTTCAAATCAGCAGTAGTTTGGTAATTAAAATAACATTTGTTCAAAATTTGCTCACAGTAAATTTGCTCATCCTGTTGTAAAACAAGACAGACAAACCGATCTAAATTGAATCATACTCTTGAATTTATGTATACAGTTTTCAACTGAATACAGAGGAGGATCCGGAGCCAAACACTGAATGAATTTGATCAGGTATTATTTATCACGCAGTAAAAATGTAACACAGTTCTGTGAGATTATCTTTGATGCATAAGTTATCCTTCTCCTCTTTGTTCAAATTAAGTGTGGCTTATATTTCTCATCCATAGTGTCTGCCACAGAAATTGACCTGGAAGAATATATTTCCATTTTCTTGTTAGTCTCTGTTTTGAAATAAGTGGTCCTTTATATTAAATTAATTTGGCCAAAAGACTGCCTTTCAGAGTTTGCTTTAGATTTATGCATGCACACACTTTTTTCCAGTTTTATGCTTTTATTGATCAGAGACCAGTAAATTGTTCCAATTAAACTACAATAAAACAGGATGATGCATTATTTATGAACCAAAGTAACTCTATCTGATGGCATGGTATCTTGCCCCAGTAAATCTCAGGTATTCAACTCTAATGCCATTCCTGCCAAATAGTTTTTCATACAGAAGCTTTTTCACATATATCTTACTGCTCTGCTGCTATTAAAAGTATTTTAAGAAGATGCAAGAATCATTTTCTAGCTTGGTAGTTTGAAGTATGTTGGAAGTACAGAGGTTTTTAAAGGTTGAAAAAAATATTATAATGGCTTAAAGTAAGTGGATTGTGGTAGTGACAATTTTCTCAGAGACTTTTCTCACTAAAAATAAAAACATTACATAGCCTCCATCACTAACAAAAAAGATAATGCTTTGAAAGACATATTGTTTCTTCAAGCACTATTTGCTACTTCAGAAAAGTGACATTTTGTTCAGCAAAGTCAATTAACACTTAGCTGAAATCAGAATAAGACTACAAACACAAAGGGAAAATTTTTTGCTCCTTCCTTCCCAGAGGAAATAAAATCAGTGATTAGAGAAGCACGATCAGATACATAGCTTCATCCTTCTCTCTAAAATTAATTTTCTGAGTGACATTTAATATAGTCTCCCTGGCTGTAGAATAATACAAGTAATACTTATCTACGTTGCCAGGACAATGCAGAAATTTTACTAACAAATATTTATAAAGAACTATTGGATCTGCCAATAAAGAACAATGCATATGTTAAATACTCTGATGTGTTTGGATAAGCTTTTTTGTTTGTTTACATAGAGAATTTACTTTCCCTAATTATGTTCAGAGAAACCTCAGTAGCATAACTTCAGCGAAATACTTTTCCCTTCTGAATCAGAGCTTTTACCTAACTTTTCTTACTGCATTAGACTTATGTTTCTACCACTTCCTCACTAAAATTCAACCATATTTCCAGTTAGATTCTGTACACACATTTGAGAATGATCAGTCATTTGCGTCTTCTGGAAAGCTGAGATACAGAAGCTGACTAGAAACCTCATATTAAATTTTGAACTTAATAGACTTAAGATAGACATGAGCTGTTCACTAAAAACAGTTGGGGTGGTAAATGACCTTTCCATTAACACATATCTGTAGTATTTAAGATGTATCATCTTTTCAGGCATGCAGTCATCGTACACAGCTTTACCGGACTCAAATGTTGCCACACGGATGTAAAACATAAACTAAAATTACAAACAAGAAGGACTGAAAAACTGCTTTAAAGCAACTGCAACATCTCCTGGCAGAGATCACAGAGAGAAAGTGAAAATAAAGTCCTCAACTTTATAGAAAGGGTAAACCCTTAAGAACATTCTGAAGAAACACATTTATTGCTGCATAATAGAAAAACACTAATCATAACCTCCACTCTCTTAATTAAAGGACAATGATAGCCCAAGAAGGAATTAAAAGCCACAACAGACAATCCTTTGTAATTAAAATCTTGATTGGACAACTCCTTGTTGATAATTTGGAAGGGCCGCCATTTCAAGTGAGGAAGAAATGCAGTCTGCTGTAGTCGACATTTATGAGCTTGGTTCAACAGAGGCTTAAATTAAGTATCAAGCCTCAGTAAAACATAAACTTAATGAGAAATCAAACTCCAGCGTAACTGCATTACTCATATGAGTAAACTTCCTTTGCAATTCTGCCCAGCACAGGGAAGATGACTGCGGGTGCTGGTCCCTCCTCCCACCTCAGCACATGCTCTGCACCTGCATTCAGCCCAGCCAGGATCCAGCCCATGAATAACCTCATTGTTTACACTGTTAGCCATTCAAAATAGCTCATGGCTCCTCAGCTATAATTAGACATGCATACATGCAATTTTCTTCATGCATACACATATATGCTGCAATTACTCCACTAATGAAACAGGTTTTCCTGGCCCTGGAAGGGTTGTTTGGTAACAGCTTTTCTTTTTAAATTAGTATTTTCACATAAAAAGATTAATTTTGGCTGCTATCTATTCAGCCTTTCAGAGAACTGTATTTTGGGTTGGATCTGCTTTCCTACATTCATGGACTTTTTGAAGAGGATGAGCTTTTTCTATCAGTGTCTAAATGCATTCTTTGGAATTCTGGAATTAAATGTCCTTGCAAAAGGGTGTATGATCCTTATGCACACACAGGGTCCTGACTCCAGCAGGACACTGCAGGGACCTTCCTTCACCTGCCTGGAAACCTATGTCTAGTCTCTTGGAATGCACGTCCCCTCCCAGGTCTGGAGGTAGATGCCAGAGGTGCCCAAACCACATACTGTAGGAAGACACAGGTGTGCACCAACCCCTTCCCCATCATCCTCGTGTCTCCATACCTGAGACTCCACATGCTCCATAAGCCAGACATAGCCTTTTTGATCTGATGGTGCATCAATCCAGTCTACACTTTATTACTTACCTTCTCTTTCTGCAAACCTTTTTTTAGGGGGGCAATCTGCCATCTTGGGAGGGGGGAAAGAAGGGAAAACCTAGGTTTGTTTCTATACTAGCTTGCTCTGTTCCTTCTGTTCCATCAGGGATTTTCAGTGAGGTCACTCCAAATTCAGACTACTTGTGAAGTAGAGAAGCACACAGTCACCTCATAATAACCATATTGTTATCATCACTCATTTTCCACAGGATGAATTTTCATGGCAAAAACTACGGTTCACCGAAACACAAAGGTTCATTTGAAACTGCTTAGTGTCAGCAGACTTCTCTGGAACTGAGGACAGACAGAACTATATCTCAATTCTTTGAGAATCACCAGTTTAGGGGCAGAAACGGTAAAGTCCTTGGCAGCTATTAAGTGAAACTGATGGTGTGGTAGTAGACATGAAGCTAGCTAGAACATTCACTTCACTCAAGAGTGGCAGCATCTTGGGAGCTTCTAGTCTGCCAGCAATTTCAGTGCCTTCTGGTCTATGAAATAAAACGTAAGCAAACAAATTCCAGACTTCAAGAAATTTCATTCTTAAACCAGCTCTAGTCGTTAGAAACAGTGATTACATTAAAATCAGAAAATACAGGATGTATCTAAACAGTTTAAATGAAATGTGGTCGAAAGGGTTAAAATATGAACCAAATAAAACCAATTTTGTGAACAGCTGAGTTACTCAATTTCATAAAAACAATTTCTAGGTGTCCCAAAAAATCAAATACCATCATGAAAACTACCTGTAAGTACTCCACAGTTTTTACAGTGTTTGTAATAAGAATAATCATAGGAAAAATAAATGTGTAGAAAGGATCAGGAACTCTGCTGTTCCTGGCAAACACATTTTTCTTGTTTCAGTTTTGCGGTAGATTTCAATTAACTCTAGCAGATTTTGAATACGCTGCACATACACTGACAGAAAATTCACTCTGCACATTCAAAATGCAGACACTCCGAAGAGTGCATCATCCGTTATTCAAGCACAAGAATTCTCATGTGAATTTAAACCTGTAAGTCTGTATCTGAGATCTTCATCTCGGTTCTCTGAAAATGTGACCCTCTGCATTCATTGCACTTTGGGGCATTAGCAATTGATCAAAAAAATACGGTTTTTAATCACAGTTCACCACAGTTTAAAGGTTTTCACTATAAATTTAGCTTCACGCAAATCATCCCAGGCTCTGGGATGTTACTTTGTTCAAAAACCAACATAAATCCCAATTTTACCCATTCCTAACAGGTCTGAATTTGACTAAATGGGACTATTAACTTCAGCATGGCAACAGGCATCATTTTTCAAAAAGGAAGACTGAGCTCCGGGAACAATTCAGATATAGGAGGAACAAGAATGTGAACTCTGGGCATTTTGGTTCATATGGCACCATGCTGTAACCAGGGGTCCAGGAACAGGGAGGTGCTTACAGGAGTACAGCTCAGTGTGGCAAGCTGTTAATGCCTGGCTCACCTTCCTACGTGTAAAAATCAACGGTTTCCACATACTTACATACACTTTGCTGATACTAAGAGGGACATACCTGTGCACTTTTCCATTGTAACATGTCACCCAGGAAAGCTCTGCCTGGACAACCCCCAGGCATAGACTCAAATAAATAAAACAGTGAATATAACTTTCAAACAATTATTTTTCACAAGTTTCACAGCAGCTCATCAGTGAGATATTAGTACGAAATCTGGTTTCATACTGGATCATTCAGTAGGGTACAGGAACACCTGCACATGGAGCAGCTCCACATGTAAGACCCACCTACTAAGCCAAGTTCTTTATAATACTCCTGAGACAACATTAAATTAGTAAGTGGCTGGTGCAAGGGCGCTTAAGCTTAAACATCAGTGACTATCCACCATTTCCTGGCAGGTTCCAGCCTAAGGGACTGAGCACACTCACTTAAGTTACCAGGCATCTGATCTGATTGCCACCGACATCCTGAGCCCTTGGGGCTGTGACATCGCAGAGCAGAAGACCAGAGAGGGCCCCCGGGCAAAGAAAACATTCAGTCTTGAAATCTCTCTTTTGTTATATTCAACAGCAGTCAAATTCATAGTGCTGCCTCTCAGCATGTTCCACACAGAAATGACAGAAAGCTGAAGAAAAGCTGTTATTAATAAAATGACAACAGTTTCCCTTCAAATTATTTTTTTCTTTTTCTCATCTTTCTTTTGCCTAGTCCTTGGGGAAGTCTCACAGGCCAGTGGTCTCCAAACACTTTTGGTCACACACACCATCATTAAAAAAATGTTTGAGCAGACACTCCCAATGTGTGTATATAATTTATCTATTTATAAATTACATACATCTACTACTGAAGGTCTAATATTTTTTTCCCGCATCCCAACAGATTTCACTGCACAACCCCTGTGATCCATGCACCCCGCTTTGGAGACCACTGCCACATGTAAACTGCAGTTCCAGGTGCACTACAGTGAACCTCTGAAGTTTTCTATGTAAGAAGGAAAGTCAGAAGAGGTATAGTGTACTAGCTCAAATATCCTGCACGTCTTTCCCTCTGCATGCTTTCTTTTACCATACATCATCTGTAAACCCACAGAAGGGAACACAGCATACCTCTGGACCCAAAACCCACTTCGACTGTGACTTTAATGGCTGTCATTAAAAAGTTGAGTAATAGTTCTACAGTGAATTCCCTCAGCCTAATAATTAAAATAGATTAATAGTGAAGACAAAGTTAATTTCCCAGTATCTCTCTCTTCCTTTTGTTTCTGACTGAATGCAAGCAAAATTCAAAAAGGAAGAAAAGCACATTTATTTTTAACAGGGGAAAAAAAAGAAATAGTACTAAAAAGAGAGTATGGTAAATGCAGTCAATGTGAGAATGCTGGATTTAACAGTATCTGTGGCTGCTATAGTTGTTAATCCATCTCTCTCATGTAGTTTTGGTATTGGGCATGAAGCTGCCTATGTGAGAAAGAGACTTCTTGTGGTTAAGCTATCATCAGGATTTCACTGGAAAACAAAAGAGAGGGTCAGAAAGTACTTAGCTATCCTAGAAAACCCCAAAATGTTCAGTGGTCACAGACGCAGAACACTTCTGTTGATATAATAAAAAATAAACTTTTCTGCTTCTTGAAGTTAAAACACCAGAAGAAGATGGTAAAATACTTTTTTACAGATCTTTTTCTTACCTAATAATGACACACTGATTTTCTCTGTCAATAATCATATTTCTGTACATGCTGTCTGCAAGAGCATAAATATGTGGTGGGTTTTCATACTGTGCCTAGGAGGGGAAATACAGAATAATTTTTCAACACAGCATTAAACAACACAGAAAGAACAATATAAATTTTTATTTAAATTGGAAGAATTATTTGCCTGGAAAAACAATTCTGAATCCCACTTTATAGTGAATTTTCCCCAGGAATTTTTTTGTTCATTTAATAAAAACAAACCAAAGTCTCTGGGTTTTGTTACTGATCTCTCTCTCATCCATAATTCTCTCCTAAACCATCGTAAACACCCTGTTCTAAAAATGGTCTGGGCTTGAAATATATTACTTGTCCAAGAGAAACTTACATAATTTAAGCCTATTCCACCAGTGGTCATATGCTAACAATAAACTACCTAAACCACGACACAGAGCCTGGTGCTGTATGTCTCATTTTCATCCACTGAGTCCATTTAAAGCGAATGATTTCCCAAATCTATGGACATGCCCAACTCGAGCAGAGTGGGAAACTGAATTTTAAGGCCGTAATGTCCTTGTGCTGACTCACTCTTCAAGCTATATTTTCAAAAGTGGCATCTAATTTTGGTATCTCAATCTTTTTTATTGTTCCTGTCCAGTTTGAGAGTTCTCAAGTTACAGTCTCCAAATCCACTAACGGCCATTTTGTATTGTGCACCACACTCTGAGCACACAATAGCCTAAAAAACTGCCTTTGCAGGAGGAGGGATGTGTCAAGGAGAGAAATCTGATCTGGATTAGAGTTAATCAATACGAGTATTGAAATACTAATCCTCTCTTCCAGGGAATTCAATTTGAAGACTCAATCTGTGGTAACGGATGTCATCCAATTTCTCCCAGGCTAGTTCAATGCTACCAAAACCCAGAAACAAATGCTTCCAAGAGTTTAACCATGTAGAATAATATTTACATGCCCCTGAATATTGCAGTACATTTTAGACTGCTTTACTTACTGCTCCTTGGTACATTTCAATTTCCTTTTCACCAAAATATGGCATCTGCTTGAAAGGATTCACAGAGATTAACACAGAGCCAATATATGTCTGTATTCAAAAGAAGTTAAGGTAACTACAGTTTCATAAAGTATTATCTTACCACTAGTGACTGCCAAATAACTTTTCCATCTATTACATAATACAGCACAGCTTCAAATAATAGTAAAAACCCCACCGCTTACAACAATTGTTAATAAAAATGAAATTAGCAGGCTTAGAAGAATATAAACATATCGTTCAATGGGATTCTTTCATACTATCAAAATATTTATTTTAGGACAAGCTAAGTACAGAAACATGTATTAGAGGGCCAAACACGTCACACCTTGAATAAAAATACAGAAAGGAAATGGCATATTTAAATTGTTTTACTCCTTTGTAACTGAGGAGGTCATATGGTCAGTATTAGAAAAGATTGGTTTGACTTTTGCAGAACATAGTAGAGTGACACATTCTGATCTCACCGAGACAGTGCTGAGCACGCACAGTCGGATAGAAACAGCCACTACTGAGTAAAACTGGACAACTACTCAGCTGCCTGTACTAGTGGGGGAGCTAAGGGGATTAGGTAATTCACTATGTGGTGTTATTTTATGAGCGTAACTATTAATGGTCTCTAGCAGTCTTATCCTGCAGGCTGCCCTATAAGAAGACACTGTTTCAAGCTATCATCAGCCCCAGAAAGCTTTTTTGCAGTATTTTGAATGTTAGTATTTCACCACTCTGCCTCCAGCTGCACGTGTACCTACATTTACAAAATACTTCAGAAACTTTTGGAATCAGAATTGCACTGTACATATGAGAAGGAACGGACACTACAGCCAGCATGGGTTCATTGAGCTGGGAGATCGCAGTGTACCCATATCAATGAGTCCAAAATGTTGTACTGTAGGTTTCATTTAACAATCTTCAATTGTTCATAGGCAAACTTACTATCTAAGCTTTCCTTACAAAAGTAGGAAAATTAACAAATTTATCCTGTTGGATTATCCTACGTAAGAATCTATTATTGTGGTGCCACAGCACAAAATGGTAACATGTTAGAAAAGTATAACTCAGTGAACATAATTTCTGTATCATTAATTGCAATGCTTTCTTCATACATTTTTTCAATTTAATTCAAAGAAGAGTGACAACATCTGGGTCTCGCATATAATAAATCAAGCATTCATTGTGTCAGTATAAACATCCAAAGTGACAGTTTTCTGTTGGTAAACAATACCAGCATTTTCTGGGACAATTTGGTAATCTCTATGCAATGTAGCACAGAGAAATGTTCATTCACGGGTAGACATACAAACAATTGAAAGATTCAAGAGATTATCTCCATTTTAGGATGAAAAGCCTTCACAGAACTGCAAAAGGAGTCTTTTCTCCCTACACAAAGGAATTATAATGCTTTAAAAAAAGACTCTGATCCCTCAAATGACCACAAGTCCCTTGGAAAACATACTTATTCCTGCTTCAGTAGAAAGACCAACTCCATGTTAATCTCACTTATTTTTATAAGACAAAAAAAAGCATAAAACCCTTTCGTCAGCACAGAGCACTGAAGACTTAGTGACTGTACTGCATGGAAGATGCAGCGTTCCACAGGGACAAAAGCGCTGATGTTACCAACAGGAAGAGCGCTATAGTTTGCCCCAGTACTACAGCTTGACAAATATCGTGCAACTTTATCACGTTTCTATATGGCAAATTTAATAATGGTGTGGTACTTTATTGAACAGAGCATCCAAACCCATGTGCACAGACATATTAAAAACCTTTGCAGTTTGGGATGGCACAACTGCAACATCAATTTTCCTCTATCAGTCTTTGCTAAATTGAGCTGCTACTTAGCCCTTAACTTTCTGAATATATGGAAATAGCCAGAAGATGTTATATTTCCTTCCTTTTCTGCTAAAAAAAGTTGAAGTCTTCAAGGAAACTATTCTCCAGCTATTGCAGCTCATGTTACATTATGAAAGCTAAAGAAGATGTTATATTTCCTTCCTTTTCTGCTAAAAAAAGTTGAAGTCTTCAAGGAAACTATTCTCCAGATACAACTAGGAAGTATGAAAAACGGGCTACAACAGCAGAAGAAACAGTATCACTTTCTAGTACATAATCATATTGACTAGTGTTTACTAAACTAATTATTGCAGCTCGTTACATTACGAAAGCTAAAAATGAAACAGTAACTATTCTTATCTCAAGGAATTAATTTCATATGAAATTTTTTTTTTAAAACAGTAAACCTCTGATGCTGAAATCTGTTTTTCTTGTTAGGTTATATGTTCAGGTATTTAAATCTTTCGTGTTTTCATTAATCATAGAAAAAAAAATATAAAGTGTGAACGCAGATATACAGATGTTCACATGTTCACTTGTTTCCATCAGCCCATGATTCACAGTATTAACAATTCCAGAATAAGTTGCAAATGGGGTTACGTCATAGAAGAAAAGCTATTTTGAAAGCATTAGAAATTGGGAGGTATAGAATACAACATGGTACCAAGACATGTATAGACGCATTAAACCTATTAATTCTTGCTCTTAGAAGCAGCATTACTGCAGTAGCTTCAGGGGTTACGTGGCTATATAAATATATGGAGCTTCAGGCCTATCTTCAACAACAACAAGAACAATTCCAAATATCAAAAAGAATACCTTAAAATAATTTTTCAGATCTTAATTTCAACCCCCATAATTAGCTCAGGTTACAAAGCACTATGTGTAATCTCATGCGAACTGTCACCTAAAAGGCTCAGCGTGTTTGAGTAATCTGCTTAAATAGAATACATACATATAATTAGTTTCACATTGGCTCAGCAAGTCTACAGGACCCTGCTGGAAACAACATTATAAAGGATACAAAAATATAATCATCCATGTATCGTTTCTTTAGGTTCTCCACTATGGAATCCTCTGTGATTTTGGAAAGAAGGACCATATCATCCACTCCACTGTGTTTGACATTGTGGCTCTGCCAGTGATACCTGTAGTGTCCTTTGCTGCCCTGCAAGAAAGCACAATAAGCATCAAAAAGGTTACTACGTTTCTCATTAGCATTAAATAACTGAAACCCATCTATTCAAATTCCAACTTGCAAAATATTTTTCTTTCATTGAATTCTATTCCTTGATCCAGGCATTATATAAAAGCATACATAAATGATGAAACTGACTTGCCTCTGAACTATTAAAAGAATCGCACTGCCCTCAGAAATTACAAGGTAATTCCACGGGGTTTTGTGAACATCTACACACAGAAGGGATTTCAGATGTCAGACATTTCTAAATCTAGCAGAAAAAACCAATTATTCCAACTGCGATGCAGTTATTGGACGCTAAGGATGCAAAAATTACACTCCTACAGTGCAACTACTAGTAGTGAGGATAATTACCACCTGAATTATTAAATTGGGTAGAGTGGATTCTCCATCCTTTACAGTTTTTTAAGTAAACCCGCACATACGCTGTTACTCAAATGGAAGCTGTGAGCCTGATGCAGTAAGTATTCAGTGATGTTCTGCAGATAAAAGTTACGCAGCTTGTCAGCTGCATGTCTTAACAGTCCCTTTCGATCTGTTAGTCATCATGCTTAACTGACATCTAAATAGATATTCTCTCCCCACACTTAGAGACTACTATTTCAGGATGCTAGTGAAAACTTGTGACATTTCAAGCTGTACCACTTGAAATCAAAATCTGGTTTTTTTCCAGCTGATTTGCACAGTAGTTAGGTTGTATGGATACACCAACAAACAAATTTAAATCCAGTCTGTGTCAATGCTATTAATTCAGCTATAAATCTGCTCTCCAAACCCAAACCTATTTTCTGTACCCTGGCAGATAAATGCTAATACAGTTTTGTCCTCTTGCCTTCTTATATTTTAATTTTTGTTTACACAATACTGAAATTAGCAATGCTGGAATTAACACATTTTTACACTGAGAAGTTATTGAGTATGCTGTCAAGGAAGATGAGGCCAACAAAATGGCAATTCTGTGTATTCCCCTAATTTTTTAATACCACAATTTCAAACAATGTGATTTCGCTACACTGCTCTCATGTTATGAGATCAAGTCGTATTCATCAGAATACAAGCAATTTATTATTATAAAGTACTTTGCAGAATAAAACAATGCATAATTTTACAGACTAAGTAAGAAAATTTACATACTCTGAACACTTTGGCTGCACTCCAGTATTTTGAAGTGGGACATCAGCAACTTACAGAGGTGCAACTTTTGTGTCTACACTCTTCTGCACTAGCAAATGACCTACGCAACTGTACCCACACAAAAGCACACCTGCCAAATTGTTTCCTCATGTAAATAGTCAAGCACTTGTACCAACACCAGGCATAGGAGTGGGAACTACAAATGGACTCCGGGGAGCACGAGGTTCACATTTTAAGCTAGGCTGGCTAAAAGTGTTCATTAAACTAGTCTCAGACTATGTTCTTCCACAAACGTCACTGCATCTATCAGAGGGAAAACCCAACAAAAACTAATGAAGACACAGATTCAGTGCATAATGTATATTATCAAATGGAGTCAGGCCTATAGGTTAGCCTCATCTCAACCTGACACAAAAAACAAGGACCAACTAGATTTTTATCTCAAGTTAAATTAACTTGCACTAAAACCAGACCCACTTTACTACTGCAGATAGCACAGAACTTCTAGGCTTTATGTGTGTTTCCCATTAAGTCTCCAGCCATTGCTACCACTGATGCAGCTCCATCACTGCTAACACCACTGAAGAACAGCTGCAAACTTGAATTAAGAGAATCCTTTTAAATATAGTACAGCAGAGGTAAACATGTCTGAAAACACACAATCTCAACAATTTTCTTGAACATCCACAACTTTACATGAGCTTCAGTAAAATAATAAACTAGCTTAGTTTGCGTGAACCTTATCAATTTTACATTTGCACAATGGAAGCAGTGATCTGGAAGCACTGAGAAAATGAAGGAATCAAGTAATTCTTGGAAATTGTTATAAAACATGTGACTGAAAAAATCAGTTGAAGGTCGGATTATTGGAGAAAACAGAAGTCCAACAGAGAAGCATAATTTCCTTCAGTGTACTCATCAGCTATTTGTGATATTACACGTGGAAAAAGGAACTGGCAGGATAGGCAAAAAGGTACAGTATCAAAATAAACAATTACATTCTTCACAAAGCTATACAGACTGTGGTTTAGTATCAGATAATAAGAGTAAGCGACAGAAAACGTGTACGAAATGAGAATGGGAAAACAATCAAGCTTCCCATTGGAAGCTATGGCATCAGACTCAGTAAGTTCAATGAGAAGAGAACAAAGCTCACAAAGCCATAGAATATATGGAAAATGTGCACTAAGTAGTTCACATTGCTACTGTATCACATTTTAAATGGCATTTTCTATCAGTAGTTTGGAACTACTTTTTTTTTTTCCCTTAAAGCATGGCCTTACATGCAAATAGAGAAGCAGCAAATTATCACCAGATTATTGTTAGACTTCTCCCTAGGATCTAGAAATAAGCCCAAGCTTTAGTGGTGCCTAACTGCATCTGTGGTTAAGTTTTGCCCTCCCTTTCCCTTCTCCAGGAACCTAACATCAGTAGGATGGCCAAGCCCAGTGGCTAGCACTTCTTTAGTCTGGGCAACAAAACAGGGAGTGCTGTTTCTACAGGACACCACCTACCCCCAAGTTCTTGCTCTTCCAAGCATGAGTGATGACTACACAGTCTAACCTGAATTTATCAACTGGTACTATAACCATGTCCAGCTAACAGTTAACTGCTTTTTATATAGTTTTGAAATAAAATTTTAAAAAATCTTCCTGTTATAAATCATCTGAACAAAAGCTCCACATCATAGTAGCTGTAAAGGCAACTCTTCATATTTCTCCAGCCTGCATATTTCCTAAAGGTCAAGGACATATACTTAAAAAGTACAATGCTTTTCAATTGCCCACACTGCAAACACTACCAATTTGTTCTTATTGCATATTTCTTGAAAATTTAACCTTTATTTTAGCTAGAGCTTTCTACCACCCACATAAAAATGTAGTACTTTAATCTGGAGACAATTTACACCTGAGCTAGTTACCTGGTGTCCACCTTAACTTGAACCTGCTGTGCAGGGAAGACTCAAACCAATTCACCCAGCTGCTAATCGTCCCCTGTTGCCCATCACATAACACGCTTCCCCCTCCACCCGCTCCAGGGAGAGGTCATGTCTCCCGGGTCTGACCAGGAACTTCAGAGCCAGCAGAACAAGGGCCGGTGGAGATGCCCCAGACCCCCGCGTCAGCCCTCACCACAGCGAGGACTCAGTAACTCCAACAGAGCTCCCCTGTGGCATGGTCAGATCTGGGCGAACAGCCAGGCTCAGAGCTTGCGGTCCATCTCTGGGCCTGGCCCTGCCGTTCGGATGTCAGCAAATAGCAACTTGGCTTCTCTTAGGTTTTTCAGTGCAAGATGTGATCTAACCAGACAATAAATAAGCAAATGAAAATCTGTGTGTCAGCACTAACACTGCCTAAGCAGCCGAAAAAAAAGATGAGCTTGGCAGATTAGGAAAAATACAGGAAAACACAAACACATCAACAGCCTGCTACAAGCCACAGAAGTGGAAAGAGGAGTGTCGAACAACCTGCCTGCCAGGCTCCCCACGAGCACCAAACCCAGCACCTGACGTTGCACTGGGAATGGAGGCTGGGCTGGCAAAGCTGGATTTAAAGGCGTGTACTGCATTGCTGTCAGCTGTTATTATTCATTTGGTTGCAGTTTTAGGCTCAAAATCAGACCTGCTTTGCACTGACAAGAATAATATTTATGAGTCACAAGACGACCCTGTGAGCTAGGAGCCTACCGCTCCCGGAACACAGGCAGCTCCCACCCGCTCAGAGACCA
This sequence comes from Cariama cristata, assembly GCF_000690535.1. NCBI lineage: Eukaryota > Metazoa > Chordata > Aves > Cariamiformes > Cariamidae > Cariama > Cariama cristata. The sequence goes on along the minus strand of NW_009631555.1, from coordinate 26,992 downwards.
GCCAGCACCGTCCTCTCCACCGTAACAACTTCATTATTTTCAGCATCAAAACAATCATGACTCTAAAGAACCTAAAAAATTAATTCTACTCTTACTGCATACCTCTCCCTTAACACCCACTCGTTAACAGATTAAGACAACAGCTACATTAATACCAAGACAGGGGATGTAAAATACTTTCTATGTACTAAATACTGTCTATACTTTCTGTACTACTTTTGGTATGGTATGGTTAAAGCTTATTATTGTTTTGTTTGGAATGAATAATAAATATTAATGAGGCATTTATTTACAGAACATTTCTTACTGCCCTCCACCTTCTGTTACAATAGCAACTGCTACTTTCTTATTTTTGCCTTTATTATTGTTTGTATATTTTTACATTATCCTAAGCAACACATATTTGATGTGGCTATAAAAAGATTGAGTCATGCTGTGTCACAACAGGGTTTTCTTTTAACTGGAAAAAAAAGCAAATTTTTTTGTATTTCAAACTGTTTAAAAATAGTACATCTAAAAATAAAGCACTAAAAACAAGAGATTAGAAGAGACTGTATATTCTGCCCCTGAGAAAGAGCATTGTTTCTCTCTCTCCGTCAGAACTCTGTCTAAACTACAACCGACATGCCATAAATAATCATTCTTGGTTTCTACAAAGGGAAAAATTGCCATCCTGAATCTCTGACATTTTTCAGTAGCAAACATCAATCCTCCATCACAGTGCAGAAGGGATTCTCGGCCTCCATGATGGAGTAAGTGTCAAATGATCACAAGCACAACCTTTTCTTTCCCTTTTCAGCTGTAACAGAGTACTATTGCATAAAATCCTTGTAGTTTTGGAGGCATGTGTCTGTCTACTCAGTTTACTACTATGAATACAATACTAAATGATACACAGCCATCATCTTAACCAAAGATGTCACAAAACTGAAAAAGCTGCACACCAGTTACTCTACACCTGACATCGATGCTTTTACCAATGGAGGCATATCAATAGTCTCGTACACACATAATTTGTAGCAGTTTTTCCATCTAACAAGGAAAAAAAAAGAAACACAACTTTTTGCAATGATATAATCCATCAAAACAGCAAACGTCTATAATTCACTTACAGGAATCTTTCACCTATTTCTTTCCATAAAGTGACAGAGTCTGCTGTTCTCAGCAGAGAATACTGCAGAAATACTAAATGTGAATTTTGGTCCTTGAGTGGGATAATCAAAACTGAGAAGCCATAGAAGACAAAGGTGCTCCAAAATAGCTCCTGTATATCTAATGTTAGAAAAAAACAGAGATATTGGCTGCAATGATGTGACCATATTTCAGAAAGGAAATTAAAGGAAGACAGCAGAAGTGGCTAGATGGAGAAAGATAAAAGGCAAATTATTTAAATTTAACATGAGGGAAATATTAAGGGAGACAAAAAGCAGTGCTTTAAAATTTGAGGAAATAGCAAAGCAAAAATATTGAGCATCTAGCAGCCGGATAGACATTTTATAGAGAGACCTAAAAATACAAAAAAATGTATTAAGGAATGGAAACTACTAGCAGGTTAATATCCCCAAAACCACAGCTAGGGAAATAAAATACTGAGAAAAATATTTCAAGGGGGAAAACTCATCAGTTCTCACTGTTTGCTCTCAGATAGGGGTGGATTCCGCCCAATGACTAGGAGGGCTGACTCCAGAGCTGGCTAGAGGCTGCGGGAGATCCCACCTGCCCAAGGGCTTGCTCCCATCAGGGCCTGGGGCAGCCCCCCCAACTCCCGCTCTGGGGCCAGGGAGCAGCCCCCGGCTCT
>NW_009631555.1:1847-25163 GCF_000690535.1 Cariama cristata | reverse complement strand
CCGCAGCCAACGCCAGCGCCGCCGGGGCCGGGAGCAGGGGAAACCAGAGCTTGCTTACCTGAACAGCAAATGCATGCATGTAACCCAACACAAGCTATAGGAATGCGAGATGTCTACAGGGTAGACGCATTTGCATTATACTCATTTTCAGGAGTCAGGAAAGCCATCAGCATTCTTGTAAGATAAATAACAGAACACTACCAAAATAAAAGTTACTTCAGTATTTGACTGTGAGGATCACGTATTGAATCAGTATTAATTCCCACTAATATTTTTTAAAGGTTATTTTTAAAAAGGCACAGCTACTCGACAGAACAAAATGAGGATGGGAATGAGCTTAAGAGCAGATCATGCTAACATGCGTCAGTTTTTGATGCAACTTACAGAGACGGTGGGCAGACACCAGAAAGTAGTTACTAAACTCTAAATTCAAGTTTGCCTGCTCCACAGTTTTTTGGATGGCTGTGGCCTAACGTTCCAAGAAATAATCTTCTCAAGGAAATGCAATACTGTTAATTACTTAGTATGGTTGACTTGCCTTAGACATTAACCGCCTTACTTGACTTACTGAGCAGTCTCCAGAGCTGTTCTAAGTTGGACTTGTTCCTTGTGGCACAAGTGGCAAAATTTCCTGTGACTGTGGTGGACTAAGGATAGGCCTCGCAACAGCAACATTTAGTCGATAAGTGTATATACACTCACACACACCCCCATTCCAACTGCTTCACTGAGCAGCATCCATGCACACCAACTCTTGAGCTGTAAATTGTATATGCGGTTTGCATCTGTATATACTTACTGTGCAAGCTAAGGAAATGCAAGAGAACAATTACAACAAGTATCTCTTTGGCTGTATCAGTCCTTAATGTATAATACAGCTTTTATATCTGTCACTCTTCTCCATTAAAAACAGATTTCAAAGGGGTTTGTACAATCGTACATCTTGCATGCAATACTACAAAATACTGTACATTTTAACCCAAACTCGCCATCACAGTTCCATAGAGTATTAAAATTCATTTTGACACCTGTACAATCTAGGGGCATATATGTGTATGTGAACTTTTTCTTCCTTCCTTCACAGTCATTACAAAAAAAGGATGGGTGCTGGTTCCTCCTCCTGGTATCTCCCTAGAAAAGAGATGCTCCAAGATTATTTGCATACCTCCTCCCCCAAAATCTCAGCGGCCAAAAGTCACAAAATTTTCCACAGCTGCAACGCCCCCAAAGTCTCCTCCACCCCTTTGGGAACAAGAACATTATATTACCCCCTCCTTTTTTGTTCTGTTTTTGTTTTGTTTTGTTTTGTTTGGTTTTAAAACAATAGAAAACAATTTGTCTACGACAAATTTATTCTGAGTCTTCCTCTGTGTCTGCCACATTTACAAAAAATATTATTATGGTCTTTAATTGAAATATGTAGTTCGAAAACTGAAATCAGTAAATTCAGACAAAATGTCACTGCCTCTCCTATAGCATCAGACTGAAAATATTTTTCCTTCATCATCCTGAAACTGAATAAGAAACTGAAGTCAATTGGGAGCTTACCATCTGGTTTCCAGAGAGAGGAATCTCAGAACAGCACGACTCAGAAGCTCTACGAATGGACCAGTGTCTCCCATATGCACTGCTAGAAGACAGCACGTTGATGCTGTGTGGTACATGCTATACTGGTGCCAGCTGAAGGTTTTTTGAGAAAGTAACACCAGTGGCATGTTACAGTAATGCCATCCCAGCCACATCGTTTTCCAGCCGATGTCAGTGCTCACTTCCCTGCCCTGTCTCCCAGCCTTGGCAATCTCAGGCTCTAGCACCAAACTGTGCTCACAGGCCACAACTACCCCAGTGAATTCCCTTCTGGTCAGTCACTGCCCCTCTTTGTGCAGCTGCACATGAACAGCAGTTGGAAGTTGTTTTTTCTTTACCCCCTTCTACTGACCCTTTTGTTTCATGGTAAAATGAAGGTATTTGTTTCCTCATCAGACTGCTGCTAAGGCATTAACCTGAGAGTTTAAGGCCAACGTCTGTCCTCAGCAGTACCCCTGGTTGATGACTTTGTGACAGAAGGTTTTATTGGAAAATGACTTCTCTGTGCAGCCTGACTATTCTTGGAGCCTCCAATTACCCTTTTACAACAATTGAAGGATAGCTGTTCCCACCAGCAGGCTAAGGGCACATCCATTCTGCAGTTCACCAAGTTCGCCGGTGAGAGCAGTTTTAACGGCTGGTTAGCCCAGACTCTCCAGGTATCACCTCCCTGTATCATACTGCCCTATTTTCCACAAAGACACAGAGGTCTTAATGAGACGAGGACTACGGGATCTCCTCAGATCTATTCACCTGGCATACAAGTGTTTATTTAGTACCACAAAACCAGGAGGCAACTGCTGCCACTCACTCCCTTGGGCACCCGAGGATCTGCCTTTGCTATTTCACCAATGCACACAAAATTGCTGCGGGGTGGGGTGAGGGGGAAAGCTCCCTGGCCTTAAACTGAATTGTACATTTTTTTCTTTGTTATCTACACAAGAGGATCAACTACTCGCTCTTATACCTTCTGGAAGACCTGGTCTCTGGATTTTAATGCTACCTGTTCTTTCTGTCATGGTTTCCCTCTCTGTAGATATGTAGTCCTCCCACAAAGAATTATTAGATTCAGGTGTACCAGCAAATACCAAGAGATGAAAAATAAATATTTTAACCTTATTTTTAGCTGCAGATTTTGCTTCTTTTTATCTATGCTGAATAGAAAATGAAGAGGGTGGCAATGTTTCTGAATTAATTGCTGAGTATTTAAATTGATAAGTCAACAAGACAACACTGAAGGATGAAAGGATAAATCAGTAAATTTTTGCAAGTATTAAAGATGTAGAAATCATTATAGTATTTGCAGAATTTCCAGAGAATAAAACTGTTCCTGTTAAAACAGTAACATTCAGTTACTACTCCATTGTAAGCAATATCAGTTACAACAAATCCACTATCTGCATCTACCGAATCAATTTCCAAAGACGTCACTAGCACTTTCAAATGACTGAAAATATCTCATTCCCAACAACAAATGTTTACATAATCAGTTCAATATTTTAATTATACATACTATACTTTAAAAGAAAATACTTGTAGCTCATGTTTTTAGTTACACCCCAATAAACTGTGACTTATCTTTGAAAAACATGCTCAATAGCAATATTGCCAGTAATCACAACAAAGAGAGGAGATACCAAACTATTACAGTTTTGAATCTTTCCTTGAATTTAGTATAAAACTTTGTGAACTGTAATGTTATTCTCCTGTCACAAAATACTTACTTTTCAGCAACTAATTTTATTGAAATAACATTGCCAAAGGAAATTTTTACATAATAAAACGATAGTAAATGTCTTAAATAGTGTTATTGCATTGCATGGAAATATTATTTGGATTAAGAACTATGTGTCTACCAGTAAGACTTTTGCCTTGATTTTTCATTAAGATCATAATATATTTCTACACATTTTAACACACTAGGTATGTTAAACTTGGGTCATAACCTATTCTCCCAGGCTGCTAAGGCTTTTGGGGTTTTTTGGGGGGGCGGGGGGTGGTTGCATTTGTTTTCCCTATTCTGCACCAGTATACGCACAAGATAGCTCTATTTTTTCCATTAAAAAATACTATCATTGAAAAATCTTAACAAAACCAGAACTATCAAAATCTAGTAATTTGTCTTCAATCTGTAGTCCACTACTTTTAGAAGACGAAGAAAAAGTAACTTTCTGTTGCCCGGATAATTAAGAGCAAAGCAGTTCATGCAAAAACTCCGAGGTGTGCCATGGCCTGAAAGCCAGCGAGGACCCCCAGCCCCAGGCTGCAGGGCCTGTCGACCCCCCCAGGACGGCGGCGGCCACCAGTCGGGCCCCCGGCTCTGCCCAGCCGCACAACCTCTGTCGGCTTTCCAGCTCCCGAGACTCACAGGGTGTGCCTATGACCGAAATAACTGATCGAGGGAAGAGGTTGGCATGAATAACAACCCCAAATGTCACCCAATAACTATTCATGACAGCCTTTCCAACCCTGCAGTGACCTTACTGCTTTGCCCGAGATTGCTTTTGATCCTCTTTTTAAGACCGTGCCCACCAGTGTATGTCCTAGAGAAAGATGAACTGTAACCACAGGATAACAACTCCGGCATTATCTTTTTAATCCTTTTTATGCATTCTAAAATTTTACCTCACTACGCCTTTTTTAAGGTTCTTGGATATTGAACTCTGATCTACAAACACCATTTTTTACTGCCTGAACGGTCCAGTAAAAAAAGCTTTAAAAACACAGTTTTAATACAGTGTACCAGCTCTCATACAGAGATGACAGAATGAATTTTTCAAAATTATATTATTTTAGATAGAGCAAAACCATTCTTCCCAAATATGTAAAGGAACTGAAACAATCTCAATAAATGGATTATTTTTACTTGGTTTAGAGACTTAATTAAAAAATAAAAACATCTACACCCCAACATGCCCATTTCATTAACTTAATAATACACTACCTATGGAGATACTCTTACTTGCCTATCACTCCAAACCTACTTTCTTTTTTTCATTTGCTTAGCACATATTCATAAGACCTCTGGATACAAACCAATTTAATTCCAATGCGATGCACTAACACACTCCAGCAATAATAAGGAATATTATATTCTACACATGAAACTATATTATTTTCTTCTCAATAAATTATCAAACAACTATGGTGTATTTCTCCTTATCTCATCAATTGCTAATGGATTGTGAGTACAACTACAACAGGTTGGGCAGATTACAGAAATTGGCATGGACCTTGTTTTATTACTGTTGTTTTTAACCAAGACTATCAAACTAGATGTTTTTATGCCAACAGCTTCATCTAGTTCAGTAAAAGTACGTAGCAATTCTGCAAAAATTAAAACACTGATTTATAAAATAGGCATATTAGCTAAATCATCCCCCTGAATCACATCTGAATTTAAAATAATTGTGAAAAAACTACAGTTGCATCTCTTTCGGTTTCTTTTTTTTTTTTTTTTTTTTTCCTTTTAGGTATAAATACAGTCATTTTCTGAGCAGATTTACAAACCAGAGGGAACTTTTTTTTTTCAAGTGGAGATTGTCATGTAGTCACATGCCAGTAGCAGTTCAGGCTAAACAAAATTCTTCATTGTAATAGGCATGATAAAACAGCAAAAGCTGCAACACAGCAGATAACTGTGGCCAAGATTAGTTTTTCAACAGTATGTACCAAAAAGCACCTTTGTGCTAACACCACAAAACTTTATTAGTGTAATGCACTGCTCAGAGTTATAACATTTAACCACTCAGATGCCAAAAATAAGACATGCAGTCAACTGCTTATTTCTTCATGTGGACACTGGAATGGTCATTGGTTTCAAATTAACCTATTTTTGAGATACCTGCTTTGATCTTCCCAACTATTATAACCGGGACCTGCCCTCCTGTATGCATAGTGTTGTCGCAATGGGGCTGAGCAGGGCAGTACAGGATAATCACTGCTGTGCTCTACCAGGGTGGTGGCCCATGAGAGAGTTCATTTGCCAAAGTCCTGCTTGCAGAGTTTCAAGGTATACTTTTAGGTTTACCTAGGATTTTCCTAAATAGGTGGCTTCAAGAATATCTGCTTTCATGTTGGATTAAAGAGTTGCCTAATTTGTCCTTGGACTGTGTTCAGATGTAAAGCTCAGGTGACTAGGTTTCTATACAGGTCACTGTATTAAGTGGACTACCTGAACAAGGAAAGCCTAAGAACACCGGTCCTGTGGCAGTGGGAGGTGGGATATGCCTGAAGAGCTGAAAAGCTTTTATTGCTCCCTCAGGGAGAAGTAGGAGTGTTCCCCACACACCAATATCCCCATTGCACGTGAGCTGTCAACTCCTCTCACTGGTGACAGCGGCTGGAGGAACTTGTTGGGGGGCCAGAAGGAGCTCCACAGTGAGGGAGGTTCCAATGTAAAAATTGCTTTCTATGTTTATTTTAATTTCACAAGAGTGCTGAGTAAACAGAGTGAAAGCTCCAGGAGCAGAGCAGCTTCCTGTTTACCTCAGCAGTACTGACGCAGAGCAACAGGGGAAAGGCTCAGGGAGTGATGTCCACTCACCCACAGTGGAGCCAACACCTGGGTGGCAAGATGCATGTGGCTCAACACACACATTCCTTCTTATTAGCTTCCATGTTTTACTATTCATGAAAAAAAATCAGACTTGACTTCAGACATTGTGGTAGATAGACTATTTGACACATTGATTAAACCTTTAATTTAACTCTTAAAATAATCCAACCTTAATATTTATTTCAGTGCATGAAGATACAAATGCTTCCTTGTTTAATTATTATGTAAATACAAACAAGAATTGCTTTGAGTATTCCATCCCAGGAATTAGTTACACATCTTTCCAACAGACCAAATCTGCAAGTTCACATCAACTCCAAAAGTTGCTATTAATCAAAAAGCAACAGGAAGCAAAATCTTAGGAAAAATAGTATATTAGACCCAACAAAACTCATGCACTGTGTAGGAGACTCAAACAGATACTACTTCACTTTCTCAGTTGTATGTTCATCTCCAGCCTGATCTGCAAAGTGCTTACTACCAGCTTCCAGCATAAGGGTTGAGGATGGCTACACAACTGCGCTGTAGCTTAGGACCACATGCTGTCTAGAGCTCACAGGAGTCCCATCAGAAAGCACGTTCCCCAGCAAGTCTGACAGTTCCATTCCCCACCTCATCCTACAGCAAGGATGTTAAGACCCAATGCACAAAGCTTTGCAGACCACTCCAGGTTTTCAGTTATGCACGTAAGAACCAAACCTAAACACCCGGGGGCAAAGAGATCTTTCTTCTGCATGGTGACAGCAGGAAAAGCCTAAGCTATTCAAAGTAAAGATACAACAGTGGGAACTTAGTGAATGGATGAAGAAAGTGCTTAACAGTCAGGGTTCACTTTCATGCACGGGTTCATTCATCCTTTGTCAGGGTTTGAGTTTGACTTTAGCCAAGTATACTATGCCAGGGCAAACAGGCCCCATTGAGTGTCCATAACAGAGAGATTCCCTTCACCAGATTATCCTCCACACGCACATTATGAATAAAGTTAGTGTTTGCCATTGCACTGATTTTCTAAAACAGTTTTGATTATTCAGTCCAGGGCAGCTTTGAGAATAAACTACATTAAGAACACAGCATGTAATACTTCGGTTGTATAGAATAACTGGTGTATTTTCATTTAATGAACACATTAGTTTTCCTTCACTGACTATGAAGCAGGCCAGACTTTCAACCTTCTGCTACTTCCGATGGATAGGTATACGCAGCAAAGACACTGCTGTTGTCTGCAGACCAGACCTACTGCCCTTTCTTTACTACTGCATATTTGATGTTTTCCCTAAATTTCATGACAATGTGATTATGTGAGATTCTTAGACGACCAAGAATTTAAGTTAATGCCATAAACTTTTGGAGCATTGATCTCTAATGTTTGAATACATGAGAAGATGTCAAGGCACTGATGCAGTACATGTTTCTACATTTGTGAGACTATTTTCATAAAAATCTATCTTCCTTTGAAAAAAAAAGATTTAGATATGAACTTACAGGCAGGTTCTTCCAAGCAATTTCAGATGAGATTTTTTCTTCATGTAATCCCAGACAATTTGATAATTTACAGAAAACTAAGCTATTCCTTGATACTACCAAAGAACCATCACTCTAGCACAGTCTGAAGAGGTCAGTGGTCAGAAAGTTTCTTAAGGACAAACATCACTAACCTGTATGAATAAACCTAAAAAAACCCACACTCTCACACAGCTCATTTGGTAGTCAAGCTGCTTGTATTTGGCCCTGGCATCTGCACAAACCTGAAAATAGGGAAAAGGGCCCTTACAAAAAAGAAGAAAAAGCCAAACAGGTAACAAACTTAAGTGCGTTGGAACATTTTTCCATGGAATTTAAAAAAATAATCTAGGAATGGGAAAGATTTGGGCAGCCCTCATAATGCAGTGCTGAGGCTCGGCATAGTTCCAGTCTTTACGTAAACATAGCTAAGATTTTGCCAAGATAGTTGTGTCTAAATGCTGTTATTAACCAGAGGATAATTGTGAACAAAGGAATGTGGTAAAGTCTTCTTTTAATCAGTTGCTCGAGGTTCTTTCGTGCCATAAGCAATGTGTAAACAAAGTTTAGCATGAATTATTCAACACCTAAAATACTGAAACTCATTGAAGTTTTCAAAAACAAAATTATTCTAATTATGAACACATAATTAAAAAAGAAGAACCATGAAATATCCAGGTATCTGTAATAACTTGCCAACCTATTCTGCTAGTTTTATTTATGCCTAGTTAGGTTTTGTTGAAAAGAAAACAATTCTCCCCTTGCTTCTGCAAAAAGTATCTAGGCCAATTATCATAGTTTGTCCCTGCAGGACTGTAAGGGAAAGACAATTCTGAGGTAGTCTATCCATTTTTATAGATAGCATGCTTTTTTTAAAATAAAATTTTAGATTTTGGAAGACTAGCTGAAACTTTAAGTTACAGATTCCATCTAATCTGCCACACTGAAATGAAGGACATTAATTTCATTGCTTATGGAATCAGAGCTTCAAACATCCTCCAAAGTAACCTTTCACAAACACACACAAAAGAATATCCAATGAGACCAAATTCAACAAGACCGGAGTAATGCATTACATAGATTTATTTTTTTTTAACAAGCAAGGTATAAAGGCTGCCAGTAATTGAACAAATCTGCAAGTCTTTGCTATTAAGAATACAGTCTTTAATATTTCAGACTCACTCCATTGTTAACACATCCAGTTAACAGGAGCTATTAGAATCACCCATGTCAATTAAGGAAAGCCTCAGGGTTTTTTCTTTAGGTTTTTCAAAATAAAAAAACCACACTAGTAGAAACTGTCCTTTACTAAAATTTGTAAATTGTTTGTAATATAAGCAATACAAAATGCCTCTCCTGTAGGTTGTATACATTTAAATGCAGAAACATGCATCTAAAAGCCTGTGTGCACAAGAATGCCTGATCTAGTTTGTAAATATGTAGATGCATAACCCACTCCAGTTTCCTATGAAATCTTTACGTTTTATATGCAGTACCATAAAAATCTCATGCTATCATTTCAGATGTCTATTGATTTCCCTTCAATTTCATTTAGTGAAAAACTGTTCCATTTCAACAGGTAACATCTCTTTACATTACTGTAGCATTTAAAAGCAGCAGTAGACCAGGAGTGAAGTTAGGGGAGAGTACACAGTCCACAGCCCTGTCACCTCCTCCTCCTCCTCACACTACCGGCTACGTTACTGGTACCAGTTCACAAGGGGTGGGCCGTTCACCCTCACCGCTGTATGCTATCCTGTTCTGTGACTTAAAGCATATAGCAGAAAAGGGGATAAAGGCATAAGGCATGGAATGCTTTAACTATTTCAGCAAATGAGGTGGGATTTGAAGCTATAAGGTTGGCTATTTAGTGCCGTAGCTTTGGGATGCACACTCCCATTCTCAAAACCCCCACTGATGCCGTTACATGCTTTGGTTTATTTGAAGTACAGTAACTGAGAAAAGCTTGTTTTCTACAAGGTTCCTTTAATATGCACGGTTCTGTGTATCATCTAGTGAAGCAATAGTGGAAAAATACATCACACACCAGGCATGTGATCTTTAACCATCCCAGCCCTCTGCCTGTGCCTTTTTCTTTCCCCTACAAAATCTTAATCTGAACAACCGTATGAAAAACTATGTCATGCAGCTAAGCATGCCTCATCCAGTTAATGAAAGCACCTCTTAAAATCTGTAGATTACATTAGACCATTAGATATGCAGATGTGCTTCTGCATACTCCTTGTGCAACGTCTAACTCCCAGAATCATTTTGTTTCCACAAAAACACACCAAGAAAAAAAAGGCAGCCTGCAGCTATCTTGCTTTGGAGTTTGCTCCTGTCAAATCACAACGTTAAGCAAGGGTTGATTTACATAGTGTTTGCATGGGAGAGCATCAGGTAAAGACCAAGTTTCTAAACAGAGCACCACTAGTGATTTAGTCGTTGATGAGTCAGTAATTAGCAGAAGAGCTATCAAAAGGGACAAAACCTTTCAAATAAAGTGTCAAAGGGGTTTCAGTTATTTGTAGTGATTAAAGCTGCCATGGAATATTTTGCAAGAACAGGTTTTTTCACTTTGGAGTCTAGTTCTAAAGTAGTTGTATTGCTATTAGATAGTGTTGACAGCAGCTTCAAAAAAATACTCTGCATTTTAAATCATACAGTAGTAACTAGCATGACAGGAGGGCTTTCCTGTATCTTTTAACACACAGTTGTGGTTTGTGATATACAGGCAATATCTAACACCAACTGTTCCATAGATTCCTATTAGATATTTATCCTCAGTGGTGTTTTGCCAATTTAGTGCTAATGCTCAAATTGAGTAGTGTATATATTTCATTGCGCTCTTAATTTTCCAACACCCTGTAGCAGTAACTAAGGAATACTATGAAGATAGAAAATATTTTTTAATCTACATGATTAACATGTCTATATGTTAAAGTCACATGTTTCATATATAGGCATTTAAGTAATAACATATCTTATTCATACAACCAGGTTCACAAATGGAGATAACATTCTTACATCCATTTTCATCTCCATCACCTTACTGCAAAGTACAACATAGAATTTCTCTACCTTTATACAATGTGTTTCATTGCAAGTTTCCCTTTAGTATGTGCTACCATAGAAATCCACACTTTAAAAGGGACCAGAAAAACATTCCAATGTTTACATACACCATTTAAGAACCCTTGTCTGGGCAAGTTTAAACCTGTTTAGAACTACTAGTAAAGGCATAATTTACACATCACATGACATACTATTACAGATAACATTTAAGGGACAAACGAAAAAAATCATACTGGAAATCTGTAACAAACTGAGCTTGCCCTTTGGGACTTGCAGCTGAAGACATAGGACCTCTGTAAAGGCTTGCTGAAAGTTAAAGATGTAGAAGACAACTGCAGAAACCAAGAGGTAAGACTACAGAGTCAGGCCAAGTATTTCAAAGTCAGATGTTAGACTGAACCAGTTTCATCAGCAATATTGAAGGCCTATAAACAGATGGAAAGAGTACTATGGTAGAACTGAAGGAGCAGAACTTCACATTGAAAGCTTGCCTGGATCAGGCTAGGCTCCCACCATCTTGCCAACCCAGACCATTCCACCATGCCCTCTTATACTTATTGCCCTTATTCTCTTTCCTATTTGAGAAAGTAGGATCTGTCACTCAGCTTATTGCAGACCAAGCCGTACTTCCAACACAGAGGGCACAATGTAGTTTGGGTACATCATCTGTCAAAATCAGCAGAGGATTCCAGACTCCTCACACATTATTGATTATTTCGGCTCCTAGGAGAACTCCACAACACAAAGACCACGGCAGCTGTTGCACAATGTAGTTTGGGTACATCATCTGTCAAAATCAGCAGAGGATTCCAGACTCCTCACACATTATTATTTCGGCTCCTAGGAGAACTCCACGACACAAAGACCACAGCAGCTGTTAGGAATATGCCCCTTAGATATATTTCCCAGTACTTCCTTATTAAAATAGCACCAGAACAAAACAACATCCACAGAGCGAGTGATCATGGAGGCTCTGCACAGCATTGGTACTTCAGTGAGGTTCTCGCACACTGTCACACTACAGACTGGAAGATAGCAACAGGAATAAAGAGGAAAATAGTATGTTTTATTACAGCTGCAGCAGCAAATGGATAGAACAACAGAAAGTACTCCTCCATTTGCCAGTTCTAATACTTACATGTCCTGACTTAAAAAAAAAAACTTTCAAAAAACTGAGTAGTTTTAGTTCTTGAGAACAAAAAATAAGTGACCAGCCATTTCATTGAGATATCATGCCAAAAAAAGTAAGTGGGTTCATTTAAATGAGGTAGGCTTCTACCCGCCTCAAGAGTTTCAATTGGTCCAGAATAATCACAAAACAAGCCCTAAAAGGACACTTTAGCTACAGAACATAGAAAACATTCTTCATTGTTCACTGTATCCTGTTACTAGCTTGAACATAATTTTAGCTACTTTAATTAGTGCTTTTTGCTTTGGCAATCAGATTATATTAACTTCCCCTTTGTTTTTTCTTTTCCTGTTTGTACACCTGCACTCTCCATGAGCAAACATCAACAGGATTAGTATTTTATAGTTAGCCTACTGCTCTACATCTGTAAAGAGCAGAATGACAAAATACTTTTCAAGCCCTGGGGAAAACAGACAAACAAACAATAACCTTGACTTCTAACTTTAAGATCTAATTGTAGTCCCCAGGTAAAATAATTTTGAAATAAAAATGGATATTCTTCCAAAATACTGTTTCAGATGTAAAATTCGTGACCTTAGCTACCTCACAACAGATAGTTAACATCCCAATTACTGACTCTCCAGCTACATATTTTGAAGTGCAGACTAGGAAGAACTCCCCAAAGTCTTAAGTGCATTCTAGAACAGTAGAAAGTTACCACTGGTATTTTGGATTGAAGCCTCTTTTCCCCCATACTAAGTCATGAGCTATTTAACTGTTGTTGAGTATCAGAGATCCAGTACAAGCCACAATAGCCAATTTACAATTGAACTGATGGGAGCAGTTCAGCTTGCTTTGTCCCTTGCAGTCCCAGGCTGGACTCCAGCCACACTCAGCACAAAGAAAAGTCCTACTATAGAGCAGCAGGATAAGCCTGCTAACTGCTTATTCAATTTTAAATGTATTCTGGTCTGAGAACAAACCCATGTACTGGTTAAGTCAGGTGAAAGAGTTACCTAATGGCCTCAGGTGCAAAAATGCCTCAGCCTGTATCATTAAGAAATTATCAGAACAAAACCACCTGATTTCAGTAGGTGAACACTCTCGAGGTGTGTCAGACTAAGTAGCTATTCATGACTAATTCATTGAGGTAACAACATGCTTCTCCACTACATTCAAACTAGTGCCTTCAGAACAGATTCATCAGGACATCCTTAGTGACGACAAAAGGTTTATGAAGTTATCTGCCTATACACGACGGGTACAGGCTGTACTGTCAATGCAGCCCAAATATTCTTGCTTCAGCACTTGTCATCTTTCACACAGTTAAGACTGTTTTCAGAATAAACAGCTCTTAAATTCCTTTCCACAAAAGAAACTTTCAGGACTGGAAAAAAGTTCTTTAAATCTATGAACTTATCCTATGTCACTGAAACAGGGGTTTAGAATTTTGTATTGTGTTCCGCTCTTCTGGGGGGCGTTCAGATATTCCTTTCTTATCCAGAACTGGAAGTTTTTAGTTCTGTCAAGACTGTATCCATGATGGCTTAATTCTGGGCAGTCTGACACATGCAGCTGAACTTTATTTAGTCTGAGTTTAGGTACAGATTGCAATACTTAACAAGAAGTTAAGCTCAGGACTCCTCAACAAAAAATAAAAGTCTGCTGTCATAGAATTAATTTATATTTTTACTAGTGAATTGCATGTGAGCAGGCAAGACAGCTATTTCAGCAGGGAGTAGGAGCACACTTCTAGTGATTACAGTGCTTTTCTGAAGTACACTGTGTCTGCTTCTTTCTCAATATGGCTTTATTAGTGGCTGTTTAAGAAACCAGGTTTAGGGCTTGGGGTCCCCCTCCAAATCGGTACTGGGAACACAGACTACAACAGGAGCCCACTCAAGTACCGGTCTCAAAAAAAAGAAAAAGAGCAACTTAGGAGGTGCAACTGACATTGACGTTCTAATTATTCTTTCCTCTTCCACTATCAGCAATTAAAAGCTGAGTGTTCATTTCACTAGAAGTACTTTGTAATCTCCACTAATTCCAATTCTTTATAATTTAAAATACACCACTGCTAATGTATAGACCAATGGAAGCTCTGCTGTAAAACAAGGACTTGTAACTAAAGACAAGGTTTTAGTATTGTGAAGATGCAGGCCCACTCATCTTAACCCACCCCCTTAGTCCCACCTAACTGCTTAACATCACTGTAACTCCACTTAGAAAATGGCACTGTACACAGCTACAAAGAAAATAGACCCAATCTGAGCCTGCCAAGATTAACCCATGGTCTGAGGAAGGTTAGATTGTCCAGAAACATTGTATCACCCCTCTCTTCTAGTGAGGAGGGATGTTCATTTTGGCTAGAAAAATTCCAAATATGGGAATCAGTAGGCACCGTTCTGCTTCCTCTCAAGGGTTCCTAGAATGAACCAAGAATAAAAACACAAAGTTAACTACAGGAAGAAGCCACTGATGGTCATGAACTTATTCCGCGTATTGACATCTGGTCTCTGTGGACTGGGTGTGCTGGTATTTCAGGCATTAAGAGCCCTGGAACCAGAACTCCTATTTACCACTATAAAAGCTTTAAAGAATAGTACACATGGGAACAGCTTTAAGACTTCTGGAGCAGTCAGCTGGGTAACTGACACTAGGGATTGGTAAACTAAGTATTCCTTCCCATATTAAAAACTGACAGTTAACAATAGTACTACCTACACAAAATAATTAATCCATTCTCCACTACTGTGTGCTACTTAAATTTAACCACTTTGCAGCCTCACAAGAGGCTCATGCACTGTTAAACATATTCCTGAGGCTGAGGCCAAAGTCAGTGGAGACTGCAGCAAGCTGAGGAGAATACATATTCTGTGTGTTTGAAGGCAGCATTAAGCTAGAACAGATTCATCTCCATTATTGTAGGCACTTTTTTAAAGTCACAACAGAACCCATTTCAGCTGTATCAAATGTAAGTTGTTAAGCACATAGCATCATATATGCTGATTTAAGTGTTATATAAAGCAGTATCAAACTGGGCAAATTCTTGTTTTCTCCAGTACATTGGATCTAGTCCTTTATCGCCATGCAGATACACATTATTACATATTGCTGTAAGACCAGATTGACAGTTACAGGCAAATTATCTAAGCTGCTTAAGAAACTAGACTTAGTTGCTAGAAACAGGTACTAATATATATTTCGAGTCCCACATACTGGATACTCAGGCACTGTCAAGTCCTCTTTCGCTTGGTTAGGTACACTTCTAATCTGACTTGCTCTGCTGAAGATCTGTCCCTATCCTCTCATCTGAAAACAATCACACCTTGAAGTCTGTGGTTGTAACCCAAGGCTGAGACAAAAAACAAGTGAAACACAGCAACATAGCAAAAGCAGTGGCCTCTCCTACAATGAAGTCATTCTCCCTTCTGGCCCCCCCAGCCCCGCTTTAAATTGAACTCAATTTTTTTGCTCATTAAAGGCCAGATCTCAAATCAGACTTCCATATACATAAGCAGTGTCATAACAGGACCTCCATGTTACAAACAACATTCCAGTTCACTTTTTCCCGTGTCAAACCTAATTCACCTTAAAAAAACCAACAAATAGCATAGTCTGTAGGATTTACTGCAACTCCAACTTTAAGAGCAGTCTATTTGCTGATACTCTATTCCTATAACCTAGGATCACCAAGAGAATGGAACCTGGGTCCTTACAGGCTTTGAAAACATTGCTCCTGCAGGGACTCTGCCCTCAGCTGTTGGTAAGTCAAATGTGACACTGGCCATCGAATATGAACCCTGAGGGGCCCGCTGAGTCCCATCGCTTAACTGGAAGAAAAATGTTTCTCCTCACATGAGCACTGTGTGCTAATGCCACCCCTTACCAGCACAACTAGCAAATGTGGGCTTTAAGCATCTGTAATGAGGAGCTCTTGGCTACCCAAGGAAGAAGTGGGAAGAGATGCTTTGCAAAGCCAACAGCCACTGCAAAGCAAGTAAATGGCTCACAGTTTGGACACAGACCAGGATAGATTTATGCATTTTTAGCTCTTTTGCCATAGACACCTCAGCAGGTTTAAGCTGCTACTCTGTAGCAGTAGGCCTGTATTTCCCCTTCCACCAGTGCGAATCATTTCCAAAGAGTCACTTTCCTCCAGTCAAATATTTAAGTCTTGCAGGTTACGCAAAGAACAGCCAGGATACCCTCAAAAACTGAAAATATCTGAACTGCCCTACCCTGAGAAGTTATTTTGACTTTTCCACTGCTAAGACCAGGATGTTTCTGTATGAATCTTTGGTTTGCTGAATCTAGCAATTATTAACCAATATAGTAGTTCCCAGTGTATATTTAAAGTTGAGAGGAAGCACTGAAAAAGGCTTTGGAGGCTACCAACAACACAGCATCAAGTCTTGGAAACATGGCTGTGCATAAGGCACAGTTTTTAAGCGGACAAAAAAAAATCTGGCTGAAATAACTCTGTTCTTAGCAAGACCACTGTATTTTAATTGGTAAAGGCAAATATTTGTTTTCACAGATTAAAGCAATTCAGAATTCAGGAACTAATCAACTAATCAAGAACAGTGTCAGCAGGATATTATATAGTATAGAAGCTATACATAATAAAATCATGCTTTGTAATATAGTAATCATTTTCCACAGTATCCAAATTTTTGAATTCAAATTATGGTAGGAAAGATATCAGAAGTTTCCTGACAGGAATGCTGTGTCAGTCTAACTTGCTTCATAAAAACTGTATTATCAATAATCAACAAAAAAGTTACAGAACTAAATACGATACAAGAGTCTAATACAATGATGGATTCCCATGACTAATTAGTTTTTCCCCTAAACGATCACATCCTATCACTAGTTCCTTAAAAAATATGATCTATATTTAGATAGCAATTTGTCAGGCCAATACCAAGACAGCAGAAATAATTACACAAAAATCCATGTTTCATTGGCCTTAACAGAAGATACTGTAGAATTATTTATTAATTCAGACTATGTAGACAGCTAATACCTTTGTGCTCAGAAAGCAAAGACAGGTGGTTTTGTAGTTTTATATCCTTTCTGGAACAAATCTCACCAAATCTGAAGTCCCTTATTTCATTTAAATACATCTGTACCATAAGTATGACTATTTTCAATTACTGTTGTAAATACTTTTGCACATTTCCATTTCTTTAGGTATGTACTCAATACAGTTGCGGATGCACTACAGGAAAACAAATTCTTTCATGATTGATAAATGAAAAAATCAAATTCTTCTCACATACCAAAAGAAAAAATACTCAAGCTTAGAAGTATGCACTTGCTATTGAGTACCACGAAATGGCCTTTAAGATTAGGTTTAATGAAAGTACTCGTTCAATATGCCTCAAGGACACTGCTTTCACTTAGCAAATTAAGTATTTTCCAGCTCATATACCAAAATATCTGCAATAAGACAGTCCAAAACCTGAGTGATCAAAAGGTGTCAGTACATGCCAGAACCACCACAACAGCTAACAGAATGCTAATGCTGTACACATACATGTTTACAATACCTAGGTACACTTTTGTCCTTGGAACCTTCCTACTAACCCCCCTGAGCAGTAGCACTTTCATACCGAAGGAGCTATCAGAATGTACAGGGGTCACAACCCAAAGGACTTCAAGTGTTTTGGCAGCATTTGTTACATTCAAATACACTTTGTATCAGCATACTACTTTACAAAGCTGGGAATAACATAGGGTTAAGAGTTACCACAAAAGCAAATTTGGAAGCAGTTAGGCATTTGTGCAGACTTGTATCCTTCAAGGCAGGAAAGAAAAAAAAAAAATCAAACAAGATGAGACAAATTCTCGACTACTGCTTGGCACTGCAGATATATTACTGACAAGAGGTCCCAACTTCCATCTTTCTGTATTTCTGCTATTAACAATATACAACATAAGCCACTGCAAAAGATAACAGCGTACACCAGTAAACTGCCTAGAATTTAAAGCCTCACAAATGTGGTAGAATGTCAGATTGAAAACAGAAGACTGCTAGGTGCGGGATCAAACATCTGGTAGCATATTATTTCATAAGACACAAGCATGAAAGATTTTACATCTTTCTGTGTGTGAAGAACACTTGACATTTTTTCTAAAGGATATCAGGCTGCATTGTTGAGGCTTGAGTATGACTTCAATACTTAAATTAGACAAGGCTGACCAAGAACTGGTTACAGACTCAGGCTCAGCTGATGAAGTCGATTCAGTGAGTGGCTCTGAGCTGGCAAGGAAAAAAACCCTCACGCTTCCTGTACAGGGACAAGCGCAGCGTGTCCCTACAAGGCTGCTAGTCCGGTTCAAAGGATGCCAACAAAAACCTCTCATTCAGACTTCAGATTGCTGAACAAAGCATCAAAATAGCTTCTAGAAGCACATGCTTCTGCGTAAACCATTTATGTTCCTTTTTTTGATGAAGTAGGCTAAAGAAAGAGATCTGTCATCAATCCACCCCATGAGTACAAAGCTGTCACCTTTCACATTGTTTGCCCAACAGCCAGAAGTGGCTTTCACCAGAGACTTCTGGCTGCTGAAGAATCACCCAGATGACAGGACAGCAGAGCACCAGACCCGTTTTATAGGCCTTTTTACCCTTCCAGAATGGCGTTGATCACAAAGCATGCTCAAGATCTGGTAATGTCTAGCTTTAACTCTAAAGGTCACATTTAGTTGTTGAATTTAGTAAGTTTTCTTAGTAGGTAATTCTTTTTACTTAAAAGTACCTGTTAAGTATGCTTCCCAATAAGCATCACTTCTGATAACTCTGACCCATGCTCCAATTACCAATACTGCTTTCCTTGTCAGTTCTCCCATTGGCTTTGTTTAAAAAAAGCATTTTCAGTTTCATTTAAAAAAATTCAATTCAGAACTTTTTTTAGAAATATCCTTTATAGTTTATGAACCCAGTCCACCAATGGTTTTAATGCCAATTAAAAGTTGCTATGTCTTTGGAAGAAGATCATTGACCAGACCCACCTTCCTAGGCTATTTACATTAAATAATCTTAAGCTTAGATGTCCTTGCTGTTGTACACGAAGCCATCAAACTCCAAAGTCATTTACACATTTGTATAAAGCATATTTAATAACATAGGCAGAAAACACCTGTAAGGTTCAGCGTGTGGAAATGCTTTAGACTAAGAAACCTTCTCCTACCACAGTAAAGGCTTAGTCAAGCGGAGAGAACATATCCCATGCACTGACAGGACATGACAGCACACCTGGTCTCCCCAAGGGGTATTTACATTTTTAAAGAAGTAAGGGTAGGAGAAGGGGGGGGAAATCAGTAGGTGGAAGATAGGAAAGTCAGAGGTTGAGGATGAGTGAGGAGATGAGCGATAGCCATACTTCCTGGGCAGGACAGTGATTGGCATCTCAGGAACATGGGGGAAGGGAGTTGTAGATGGAAAGACTGAATTGAGCCTAGGAAGGTCTGACTACAGTGCAGCTCTTCACACCCAAGCTCCTCCAGGAGTGCAACAGGAGGTTCAGATTGCACAAGAGTCCAAGCGATTAGGTGAGGTGAATGTCTAAACAACTTGTCAGAGTAAGGAACAACTCTCAGTTGTGATCTTAAGATAGGCAGAAAAGTCTTGTTTACCTTCTGTCACGTTTCTCTGATATTTGTACTTTTATACCCGTACAGTAGAAATAAAACCCAAACAACATATAACAGCTAACAGAGTCCTTTGCCTACAGCAGTTTCAAAAATTAGCAAGCAGCCCACACACCTGTAATACTTCTCCATACACAAGCAATAAAAAAAAAGAAACTTCCCTGGGAGCAATACAAACACTGGTTATTTGCTAGTGACCAGCATTGACCAGAAAAGCTCCTTGGCAGACAATAAGATAAGCAAGGAAATGAATGACCTCCAACAGATTAGAAAGTGTGTAAGAGGATCTTTACACTATTTTCCCCAAAAGGTTTAACCTTTTACCCTGATGTAAACCTTTGTTGCTCATAGTCAGGTGAGACTTGAGATAGCACAAAGGTGCTCCATTCAAGTTAACAATAGTGCAAGCAAAACCTTTCTTGCCAAAGCCTATGCCTGGTGATTTCTATGTTTGCAGAGGGACTGAACTATTTTCCAAATCCTTATTTTTGTAAAACAAACACATAAACACACACTCTTCTCAGTTCTGAGAACTGTTTCTTTGATTTTACTCTTTCTAGTCTTGCACTGTTAACTCCCAGAACAAAGCCTCTTTTAATTGGGTGCAAAATCCCTTTCTAACATAGCTCTTAATGCTTTCCAGGAGCCACACACCATCTAGATCCAGAATCCAGCTTCCTAAAAAAAAAGAAAAGACTGAAGTATTGCATTACAACAGTGTTTTAGGAAACCGAGAAGGAAAGCAGATCAATTTGTCATTTATAAGCCATGTATTGTGGCAACAACCAGAACCAAAGGGTAAGCAAAAACCTGACAACTCGCAGGCCAATCCCAGGCTCGTCTCTGTCAGCAGAACGACGACCATCTGTCAGGACTCCCCATGTAACTACAGAAAGCTCACTCCTAGGGTTACCAAAGGTCCTTGGCAAAGCAAGTGTAAGGGCAGGAGCTTAGGAGGAAAGATTACCCTTTATCTTTCTGCTCCCTTCCTCATCACATGCAGCAACTGAAACTAAATAGGTTTTATTGATATAAAGGATTCTTCTGTAGCTCTGAAACAGTTTATTTACATGTTCCCTATTTATACGTTAGTAATACATGCATACTATGTTACAAGGCAAATCTAAGCATGCAGGCATTCAATTCCTTATGCCAAAACTGGGAAAAGTATAAAAGCCTTAAGTCTCTGATATAACTTCGATAGAGCAATGCATGACCATTTAGATCAACGTCACTTTTACACTAACTCCTAAAACTGGGAAGAGATTAAACTGGTGTTTATGAAGAAAGAAAATATTTTAAATTATTACAAAAGGAGCTGAGAAGACTTCTCTAAAGAGATGTGCAACTTCTTAGTTTTTCATGCAAGGAAATATACTTTCCATGTTAAGATGGGAATATGACTAAAATTTTACTGAGAACTCAGTAAAAGCTTGACAACGTTTCACTGGCTAGCTATCACAAAGGCTCTAAAGCTTGTTTTAGCTTCCCCCATTCCACACATGCAGCAATGCAGTAAGACCGGGGCAAGTTATCCCTTCAAGTTAAAAAAAAAAACCAGCCATAAATAGTTTACTTAAACTACTAATAGCACTGTCACCCTATTTCCTTCACAACAAGCTAGTTATGTATAGAGGGGGGGAAAAAAGCAATTCTGGGAGGCAAAGAAGTTATGAGAAAAATGCTCAAGATGTACATACATATGCATTCAGTGTATATCTTGCAGTTTTCAGCTGCAAAAATTGCATTTGGGTAACATTCTGCATATATTAGTATTTTACTGAAAAAGTACTCTAACTTCCACAATATATCCGTAAACAAAGGTCTAGAACAAAGACAAGCATGCACACAATGTAAAACTAAACAAAACACATCAATTATGAATCACTAGCTTTGCTATTGAACATGCTACTGTGTTTTATTATATTTTATATATCGGCCAGACAGAAACACCATATAGCTGGAAGATTTTTCCACTAATGCACCTCTAGACATAATGCAAAGCACATGCTGTTACCCTCTCTACTATTCCACATTTGGCAGGGAGCAAGGTTTGAGCTTATGCTACTGTCTGCAGCACCAGACAGAAAAACACTCTTCAAATACAGAAGCATCAGTGTCTTGCTTGTGACTTTCTTGTAGGAAAGAGACTTAAGATAGTGTAAGGTCCCAGTTCACATCACACATTAGCTATTTCAGGACCAAATCCTGAAGGCTAGCAAGTCCTTTCAGGCTGAGTCATTTTCATTTCTGCAGACTTTCATAGGCACTACACGTAAATCAAGACATCCCCAGCATCTTGCTGGATTGAGCTATAGATATCTGACCTCTACTGAGGTCAAGCCACATTGAACTGCTATAAAAATGTTCCTTTTTAGGAATCAACCTTCCATCTTTGTTGAAGAGGTGGAAATAGAAAGACAGCAAACACGCCCAGATAAAAATGCACATACTGACTATAGCGCCACAGAAAAATGTTAAGCACTGAAATGCTGGTTACAGGCAACATACAAACACTTTTTTTTCTTTTTTAACATAAGTGAATTGAATAACCCTGGCTTGCATGACAATTTGTGAGTTAATCCAGGTACTGCTGAACCTGCTTCCTCTTGGAGCCTTCCCTCATCGCTCTCCCCAACAGTGGTGCAAAGCTTCAGTGGAAGTAATCTAGAGCAGAGATTATGCAAAAGCAGATAAAGTTGATCACTGATGGATTGTTCTTTGGGTGGTTTTTTTTTGGTTCTGTGTTTTTTAATAAATATAGTAGGATTTTATGCCTTAGAAACTGTATTATGTTTGCTGATTAGTGTTCAATGTTTTATCCTTGAGAGAGTCAAAGTTAACTGACAGTACTCAGAGGAACAATCTTTCCCTGAAGTCTACAGAGCTACTTTAAATGAAAGGTTCAAGATCACATTGTCACACCAACATGACACAATTATTTTTGTAACGTGGTACAGATTGTCTATCCAAGTCCAGAGAAGATCCTCCAATGCCTCTCCATGAACTACCTAATGACACTATGAAGGTCCAAACTCACAGTATAAAAGCAAAAATTGCATGAAGTTCACTTCACCTGATGTTTCACTTCAAGCAAGTTTCAGCTTTGTTTTGCTGAGAGGTTACCTGAACACCAAGGATCCAGTTCTTCACTGGGGTGGGACTACTTTCCACTTACATAATACACATTTTTCAAGACTTACAAGTTGCAGCCAAGCTGTTAGGGGCTCTAGTTTATTTTGAATTTAAAAAATTGAAACACAAAGTTAACAAAATAGATGCATTTTAAGAGAAAAATTTCAACAGTTGCCACATGTTCCTTAAAGCTGTCAGCTTTAATGCAGTTTTGCCCTACTGTTGCTCATTCCCACCTTGTACTACAGCGTACAGCCATGAAACAGCTCACCCATTGCATGTCTGCAGATCTCCTCCTGAAACCACACTGTTAACTGGATATAGATACTGATCTGGATTAAAAATAAGACAGCAAAAAAGTGCATCCATATTGCTAAGTTACACGGAGCTGCACAATCTTGCCAGTAGACCCTAGCAGGACAACACACCATGGCACAGAGGCTAGAGAAGGTGGCACATTTACACCAGCATCACCTTTACGTGCTCTGCTGTATCAGACCAACAGAGACTGATGTCAGTGGTAACGCAGTACCCTACACTGTGGGCCCTGTCAGAACAGGAAAAGGTCACTCTTAAGGTCTACAGACACAACAATATAGCAGAAGAGACTTTAATTTAGACAACACAAAGCACTTCTATGACACTGTGCTTCACCCCCCGCCCCACCCCCCCA
>NW_009631555.1:0-1816 GCF_000690535.1 Cariama cristata | reverse complement strand
TTTTGCCCCCCGCCCCCCCCCCCCCCCCCAAGATCAAAACTGTCAAGGCAAAAATAAGGGAAATAATGTGAATTTTTTTATACAGCACACACAACAACTATAAAGTTTCAGGATATTAGTGGCATGATTCATGTTCATGAGCAGTCATTGTAAGTCCTGCCAGGCAATCCTTCTGCCAGCTAAGTTACAAAATACTACCTTCTAACGTTTATCAAACAATTGCTTGGCATAATTCTTAAGAAAAGCAGTCCCTTTAAAAACAATCTTTCCTGGTTTTCTTGTAATCATTACTTACAGGCAATCTTAAGCTAATGTCAACTGCATTCCTTGAGATCTCACAGCGAAAAGATTAATTCAAGACTACTTCAGTATAAAATTAAAAGCTAGAGAATAACTGCCTGAATAGTTCCTTGAAAAAGCTATCTTGTGGAAGAAACTAGTTCACTTACTCTGATAAAGTAAAACTCATCAAGTATGTTATCAATTAATTACTTGAATTTACAAGAACAATATTTTCATTAAAACATTTCATTAAAAAGGAATTAACTGAGTCCACAGCAGATCAACTACCAAACTCACTGATCTCAAAGTATTATTGTTACCAGGCAGACATCTCTGAAGGACGTGCACCAAGGACTTCCAGCCCCATTTAACATGTCAGCAGCCCAGGCCACGATAAATAATCTGTACCAGGAAGTCTGTAAGTGCCACAGGTGTCTGTGACCTATCAAAATACTGAGGAGCAAAGGTTATGGTTAAAGAGTTAATTTGAAACCCCTGGCCAAATTATGAACTCACAGGGAACACATGTGCCTGTCTTATTCAAAGCTCCTTATCAATAACAAGACCGTAAGAGCTAGTGGTATTGCTATCCCTGACTGACAGAAATTTTAGCTTCCTAACCTCTGCAATGCTTTATTTAAAGCAGACTTGTGCTCAACATGGGTGTAACCAGGCACAACTGTACTTGCCTCAGGAAGTCAAAGCACAGGCACTAGGAATATGAGGGGCATCCTTCAAAAGATACCAGGGGTGAAGGGCCTGAGCTAACACTCCACTTAAGTCGGTAAATCTCTGAATACACAAGGACTAGGTTGGTCAGTCTTTAAACTTAACCTTAGTTAAACTTTAGTAGGAATAATGCAAAAGTTTTCCAAGCATCTTAATTCTCAGAGCTTTAGTATTCCTAGAGTAGTTTTTAACTACTTATTTAAAAGTTATGGATTTTAGCCTAGTTTATTACCACACAGGATTTTTCACTACTTACTCTAAGCTCTTGTGTAACAGGTATTCACAAGCATCATATAGATTACTTCAGGATGAAAGCGGTTATCAATCATCGGGAGCCAATTACTAAGACAAACCAGGTTCAGCTGCTGGATCCCAGTTTCTCCTCAACCCAGCACTGGTGTATCCTACCGATACCGCACCCCCTCACCCTCCCAGACGCCTGACAGCCCCAGCAGTCGCGGTGCCCAAACACCCTCCCTTCGGGAGCTGCCCTCGCTGCACACACCATCGTTTTCTCGCCGCCTGTCACCCGGCCGCCCGCTCGCAAGTGGACCGGAGCGGACATCGATACTCGGACACGGGCGCCAGAAGACAGCAGCTCGGGGGCGGGGGGCGATCTCCACACAAAATCCCCTCAAGAATCACCCTCCGAAGCAGAGATGCGTCACCTGTTGTTCGACAACGCCGTCACGCTACCTTCCCACAAGACTTTTCCTACTTGGGGACGGCAACGTGCAAAGCCTCTTTAGACACCAAACGGCGAGAGAGGAGGGGAGACCAGGCTTGTGCTCCGCAAACGGGGCGG
>NW_009631554.1:0-18925 GCF_000690535.1 Cariama cristata | reverse complement strand
CAAAAGTGTGATGAGGAGAGGAAAAGGTGAAGGAGCAAGAGGAGTTTTTGGTGAGAGAGTGCAGGAACCAGCTTTCCAGGAAAAGCCCTGAAGGCATCACAGCTGCTTCTGCTGGAGGGGTAGAAGGGGAGACGTGCAAGAGGATTTGGCTTTACTCTTACATCAGAAGCAAACTAGAGGAATTGAGGGATACCCACCAAACGCGATGAGTTCTCTAGACATCCCATCATCACGTGCTTGAGAGCATGGGTTTTGTGGCCTGTCTGAGGGCACTCCAGAGTTTGCACTTTTATGAATGGCTTTTTCATTGACCTTAGGATGTTTCTGTGCACCGTAGTCATAGGCTATTGTCAAATCACTTTTCTGTGGATAAAAAAAATGCTGAATTTTTGCTTTAGTAGTAATCAGATTAAAATTATCTTTTCCTATACTCCCAGCTTTCTGTGCCTTTTTATTTAATTCTTGGATTAGGATTTTTTGTGTTTTGTGTATGTTACATAATGTTCATATTATGTATTTATATAAAACATTACATAGATATTAATATTTTTGTATTTCAGTGCGGGTTGGTGTTCAAAGTGGGGTTTCAGGAAAAATTCAGCTCTGTCAAATGCTACAGCAAGGATAATTATTTTTATGATCACAGCAGTGGCCAGAACAATACATGATGTATGTGTCAATAATTGCCCAGGGTCACCATAAAGCTTCCAAATTAGTACATTCATTAAGACATCATGAGGCCTTAGATATGTTTATATATTAACCATTGTCTGAGGCATTTTTCTCATCTCTGGCCTTTTTACAAACTCATAAGGCTTCGGAAAACCTTGCAACAACGAAATGAGTTTTATTAGCCTTTTAAGAGGATGGGTTCTTTTTTCCCCAATGACATTTGGTACATTTGTCATTAAAGCAGCTTAATAACATTTCATGTGTCTGTTTGGCCTCAGTGCTACTTGCAGCGGGTGATATATGTATCTAAAAATCAGAGGAATGTTTGGTGATTTAATACCATGATACTTAGAAATACCTTAAAATCGGACTTCATAAAATCTATCGAAGCTTTCTGAAAAATTGCTTGATCCTAGGCTAAATTTTTAGAAAATTTTGATCTCTATCTATGAATGAGATGGATACTTTTAAAATGATCAAACAGATTCAAATAGTAGGACATTTTGTGTAAATATAGACTCAATAGTCATCCAATGTGAATTACATTAAACTCAGTGGGAAACCATCTATTAACCTTAGCAAGAATAGAATTAGAATTCCAGAAACTGAATTCTACTTTAGGAGTCCTCTGTCAGGGGATTGTTAAAATACCATCCTGATACTTTATGAATGAATTGGACAATTAGTAGTACTAATTAGTAGTAACATCAGTTTGAAAGAACTACGTAGAGGCAACGCAATGATGAATATTCCTCGATGGCGAAGGAGGCAGCCTTCAGCAGGCAGCATGGTACGTGCTGGGTTGTGAAATGAAATTCCTTCACTGTGTAAATTTATTTCGGACTTTCTCAGCCTTTCCAGTTTCAAGTGGGATACTTGCTGTACTACACACTGTCCAGGCTTTTCTGTAGCATGACAGAACACCTTGTAAGGCATTGCAGAGGTGTTAAGTAAGAAAATCTGTGTGTAAGATAACTTCAGTTAGCTCCCTTACGAGTTTCCAATTATCTCATACCGGAGCAGTAACAATGAAAAAAATATTTATATGTCGTGGTGTTCATGGACGTGGGCGGGGCGATTGCTTACTACGTGATCTTCAGACGGACAACGTAGTATTTCAGAGTTAGGAGAAAACAGGTTTCTCTGCCACCAGCGTTGGTTGTAGTGTGAGTCCAGACCAGAAGAAAATCGATGCAAAGATTCTGTGCTGGATGCCAGTCACCAAGTCCTTCCCCTGTCAACTGCTGTGGCAGCATTTGGCTTGCGTGAGAGTTGAAAATAGTCGAGATTTGCCAGTTATGGAAAATTATGCCAAGAATTTTTAAATAAGAAATAACACAGTTTAGAAAAGTTTATGTTATTTTCTTTTTGGAGGATTTAATTTTAAACAATGGCATAATGTCATGTCTAAAAGAAGACACTTTATTATGTGATGATAAAGTATCATGAGGCAAAAATATAAACTGTGAGTGTGCTTGCTGCATTAAATTTCCTCTTTCCTAATGAGTTTGAGGCTTGGGATAAGAGATTCATCTTAAAGGCCAGGTATCCTTTTCCTCTGCTTCTTATGTCGTCGGTATATTTATTCAAGTATTTGTACGGTGCTTCAGCTGCTTATGCCGTGTTCCTGGAGGAATGGAAAAAGCTTACAACCTTGGTGTCAACACAAATCCATTTCTATAAAATAATCTGAACCAGAATGTCTCCGGGATTGCGTTTGTGCCTCCTCTGTGGCTGTTTGCATTAATCTAAATAGAATGCGTGTAACACTTGTTATTGACCTTTACACAATTTGTAAATATGCTTCTGAGACTCTGTTTCTGCAAGTCATATACATTAGAAAGTACAGGAGAGGTTAAAAGTCGTTATCCAGGACTACTGACCCGCTGTCACCGTCTCTTTATTAGTTTCCGATGTCAAGATATGATGCGGCACACAAATGAAGCCATGTACAAATTCTTTATTTTCACGTGTGGGGAAAAAATAGGGGATTGTGTGCATTTGCTGACAGCGGAAACAACATTCCTATCAAAAGAAAAAAAAATATTTTTTTTTTTAAGTGAATGACTATTATCAAATTCTGTCATGGATCTTTCTTCAGTGGATGACAGCTGATTTTGCAGTTGGTCCAGTGGGGACCCTTGGGGTGGGAAGATAATTGTTTCTCTCTTCTGTTGGGGTTATTTTATCAAATGTGTTCACTTTGGGGTATTTATATTTTGTATGTTAAATCTTTATGTTAGCCTTAGAAATCAAGAAGAAGATGGATGAACATTGTCCTCTCCTTGTTAGAACGCCTCTTGTACTGATAGTTGGCTTTTACGCACCTTTTGAAATACCGCTGTGTTTCAGGTAGAGACAGCTACAGAAAGAAATTCAGTTGTTTGTTAGTTTACAGTAGTAATGACTAAATAATTTTTTTACCAATTCATTCTTTTGTACCTCTAATAACATTTGTTTAGGAAAAAAAGGAGGGGAAAAGACAAATTGGTATTATACAGAACTAAAATTATTTGTTTATCATCTCAGTTCTCATCAGTTTCACAGCTATCTCTATATTAAATTAAAGATCAGTGAAGGAGAAAAGCAGATTACATTTCCATTGTAAGCTAGAAAATAGAAATGCGTGTACAACAGGTATGCAAAGTAGCTAATGGAAATAAATCGCAAGTTTTTAAAATACTGTGTTACAGTTGACTGAAAATAATTTTTGAATTATTCATTAATTTTTAATTCTAAGATGTTTTCAGAAAACCAAAATACATAGGAATGCATGATTATTTGAGAGAACCTTTAGTTTCCGTATCTTACAGGTCCAAATCTTAAGTATTGACTTCATCAAAATCTCAAGAAGAAGGAAGCGGAAAACATATTACTGTTTAATGTACAAAATACAGGCAAATGCTTGCCATAGCAACCAGCAGTTAGGCAGGCCGAGTGCTGTGGTACATGGACCTGCACTGTGCTTACCTCTTTATTACCCAGGGTTGTACACGGGAGTGATTTTCTCCGTAGTTGGAAACTGATCTATTTGTCAATTTGATTGTTTTCGTTCAGGTTTTAAATTGCCGGGTGAAGATTGCATGTATGCTGTTTCTGAATAGTAGCGTGCACCTTTCCTGTCAAAACCAAGGCTTTATATAAAGTTAAAGTCTTTTCATGGTCGTAAGATGTATTATTAGCACTTGTCACTTTCTTTAGGAAAGTAGCAGATATGCAGGATTTATAGGATTGAGATTGACTAAATTGATGTCTCTGATTTTCTCCTCTTGCAAATTAAATCTCCATTTCTTTTTTTTTTTTTTCCCCTCCCTGTAACTGGAAACAAAAAAATAGGTAGTATCCCTGCTTACATCTTCTCTGTTCAAAGCTCCATCCACTCAAATGACACCATTGCCAAATCTGTGAAAAATGTTAGCGTGGTAGCCTTAGAGCTCTAAATCACATACATAAAACAAATATGTTAGTATGTTAGCCTTACAGCTATATATCACATGAGTAAAACAAATGTGTTAGTATGTTAGCCTTATAGCTGTAGCTAATTTTTTAACTGGCTTCTCCGAAAGACCTGCCTGTTCTTATTGTATTTCTTTTAGCTGTAATGTTTTTCACTTGCTATATTGTGTTGTTAGGCAGTTAAAATGCATTTTTGAAGTTACATTAATATGGCCAACTTGTTGTCATACAAAGGAACAGTAGACTTGGAAAAGGCCATATGTTCATGCAAAGGTAGTCTTGGAAGGTAGGGTATTTGCTTCTTTTTTTCTTATGCCATCTGTTATGTTTTAACTTTGTTTTCTCCAGATACCACGTCTAGCAAATATTCAGATAATAGATGTGAATTCTAATAGTAAGGAAGCAAGTTTATTGTTTCTAACAGCTTTATGATGACTTTAGCCAGATACTCAAAACAGATTTTTTTAGACATGCCTACCTGCTCTTTTGGTATTGTAACAGTTAAAATTAGGATCATACATAGCTAAATACTACTTTTATTTAAACAATGAAATATACTGAGGTCCTCCTGTGAAAACAGGAGATGAGAAGATATTTTCAATACTGCAGTACTCTTAACAAAAAGTAAATGAGCAAACGTTTTGAATTTGCCCAAGCACTTTGGACTGGCATGAGCCAAATTCACTGCTGCTCTTTCCACTTCGAGTTACTCATTCCTGTCCACGTGCCACTCCTTCCTAAGCATCTAGTCCAGCACAAGCATTCCTCCAGCCACAGAGATTAGAGAACTGATCTAGGTTAAGACTAATCCAGCAGAAATACCCAAATCGGCTCCTTTATCTGATTGAGCGTTAGCCTCTGCAGAGGAGAGGGAGCAGCACCGAACTGCCGTGCTTGGCCTGGAGCAGGAGTAGCCTTTTAGCAGAAGGTTGAGTTGTGTCCTCTAACATGAGTAAGGGGCTACACCTT
The DNA here is from genome assembly GCF_000690535.1 of Cariama cristata. NCBI lineage: Eukaryota > Metazoa > Chordata > Aves > Cariamiformes > Cariamidae > Cariama > Cariama cristata. Next base: position 13,828 of record NW_009631554.1, on the reverse strand, counting down.
GGGGATTTCCTTCTCAAGAACAGTCCCAAGTTCCAGGAAAATGAAGAAGTACAGAAAAATCTAGTGTCCCCATAGTTTTCAAGCTTTCTGCTGAGGAGCTAACAGAGCCCTGATTTAAACCATTTCTTCTGGTTTGATTGAGGTTCCAGGTCTACGTTGGGGAAACCTGAAAATCCTGTGATCCCTGTAGTTAGTCCAAGCATAATCATGCAAAGATATTCTCATCAACTGTTAGTGCTGGTTATAAGAATAAAATTAAATACAAGGCTCTGGTTAGGCTGAGATGGTGATTCTCCATGACGTGTTCAAGTCACGGAGTTAGTTGTAGCTGTGTTTGTTTTAGGGGAAAAATCTACAAGGCATTTTAGGGAAAAATGCCTACAAGTCTAAAATCTACTTTCAGTGGTATCTAAGGTACTTGGGGTTTTTTATGTTAATTTATATATATATGTTTGTGTGTGTGAGCGTAGAGAGAGAGAGGTGTGTATATAAATTAGATTGAAATAAGTGAAATTGAGCATCTTTTTTACAATTTTGGTTCTCTGAAGTTTTAAGGTAGATCTTCTCGAGAATATCTCATTAAAAAGTCATTTTATCCCTTCTCCAACTGTTTTTTGTCTTTATTTCTATAGCGTTAAATTCTGTAGAAGTGTAAAGGAGTGGAGGAGGATGTGGCCAGAGCTGGACCCTACCCTTGGACAGTAGGGTGTTCTTCTGATTTCGTGTCTGTGATCAGTGAAGAAAGAGAGATCATTCTAGCAGGTAGTTCAGAATACAGCTGTATTTAGGATCAGATTAGATTATTTTAAATCACACTTTGGACTCTACCTTTCTTCACTGACTACCGAGAGCGCGTAGGTAAACTCGCCAGTTTTGTTCAATGTTTGCTTTTCTGAATGCACCCATCATTTTTGTGTAGTGAAGCAGTCTGTTAGACCAGCCGTGCAGTCCATGTGAAGCGCAGGTATTGATAACTTGTCTTTCTGTAAATCTGGTTTTAGTACATTTATTTTATTGCAGGAAGAAGAGGCTTTATCACAACAAAAGGAGCAAAGAAACGTAAAGACTTGAAGAAACAGCACTTCTCTAATCCTTTCCAAAAGTTCAGAGACTCACCAAAACCTGGTGGATTACCTCCACCAGTCTTCCTGACTTGAGGTAGGTGAATTCTCTCTTTGCCACTCTTTCTCTTCCTGTCACATATATATAGGGACTAAACAGAGTGATTTAAAATTTTAAAATAGTTTCTTCCGTTTTCTTTGATGTGTCAGGAAATAATGGTGGGCTTTCAGTAGGCTGGTGTTATAGGCTGTGTTGTTTATCTGGTGGTAATATAGTGCCACCACTAGAAATTAATGATACCGTGTTTATTTTTAGTAATATGGCAGACAATGCAATTACTAAATACAATTTTGTGTGACTTTTCCACTTAACAAGATATAAATAGCAATTATTGACAATAAAATGAGACAAAATTAGGCCGGATGCTTGTAAACAGGTCTCCAAGCTTTTGCCAATATTTTCCATCATGCAGCCCGTGCCTTTAATTTGGAATTAAGTCTTTTGGAGGAGCTTTTTTCAGTTATGTCACGGCATAAATGGGAAGAATAACCTGAGAAACAGCCGATAATCAAATTGATTGGTGTAGAAGAAACATATTTAAAACCTACCTGAAGAAAAAAGAGAACTGGCTGACTGCCATTCTCTTTCTCTACTCATTTGTGACAGCATACAACTGAAAAGTTACTGAGTTTGTTTCTGTTACTGGAAGATAATTTTTTGGTATTTTTCATTTTTTCTTATGAAAAGTAGAGTATCTTTAATTTTAGATACATCAAATACCATAGTTGTAAGAATATTGTATGTATCTTAAGAGATTAGATGGGGACAGGATTTTTTTAATCTGTTAGCACAGACTTGTTATGTAAATAGAAAGCTCACAAAGAGAAGGAGACAGCACATGCACTGAAAAAACAGATGTCTCTTCCCCAGAAATACATTCACCGTTAAATTCCTGCAACTTGGTGAGAACTTGTTGGGAAGTTTATTGTTATGGATATGTACGCAGTTGAAAAATAAACACATTGTAGTCGCTGTGTAAGTCCTATACTTATCTCTGAATGATAAACTGGTCTTTTCAGGGATGATGCAGTGCTGTTTAATAACAGCTAGGGCAGTCTGTGACAATCACCTTCTTACATTAAATAGCAGACTTCAGAAGTATAAGTGCTTTTTTCTATGTCAAGTGTCCATTTTTTTAATTGAACAAAAAATCCTTTGCAGTTTTTTTTACAAATGCTTATTTTTAATTCTTTATCACAAAAACTGGTAGATCCTAATAGGCAAAGAAAGATGGGAAGGCTGATAGGAGAATGAGAGCAAGACTTTCAGGAGGGGAAAAGCAATACAGAGTCTGTTGAATTAGCCACAAAAATTGTCTTGGCTTGCCATAAAAGAGCGTTTTGATTATCACCGATAGTCTGCGCTTCGTATTTCTAAAACTGTATTCTGTAGCTGGTCATTTGTCTCTGTGGTGCTAGTATTTTGTTGCTAGTTAATTTGTAAATGGTATATGCATAATTAAGGTAATGTCTATTTCTTCAACAGAAACTTTAATTACATCTTTGCTTACACATTTCCATTTCCCTATGCTCAGTATGGACAATTTTGATCATTAATTTATTGTTACTTTTTTATTTAGATATTAGAAGTTAAAAATCCAGTTATTTATTTGAATTCATTTTAATAACGCTTTTCTGTAGATTTCTTGAGGCCTTTATTAGAAGCTTCTTTACTGATGCTACTTCAATTCTTAGTACTGTCCATGTGACCTAGTTATTTTAAGCCCTAGTATGTCTTAGGTTTCATTCTTGGGCTCTTTCATCCATCTATTGAAATTGTTTCCGGTAGATTAGTTTTACGGTGTTTGCTGTGATTAGCATTATATGCTCAAGGGAAGTTCTTCATAGAAACGTCTCTTATCAATACCTTTCAATGTGTTTAAACAGTAATAAATAATTTTCTATGAAGAATGTCATATCCATAGTGAAATTACAATCTAAAATATATTTGTATGCAAATTCTTTAATGGTAGGTTATAACATCTTTCTATGTGTTTTGTTACTGTGAAGATAAGCTATGTTGTGAAGCCACGGATTCTTATTTATCTATGATTTTATGAATAACCTGCATAAAAATGTTCCTTCTTTGACATGTTTCATGGAACTTATATACAGCAGAAACAGATTAAAAATGTCTCTTATTTCTACAGTTGAAGAAGAAATTCTGACGTTTAAATTATGCCATTTATATGTTAGCTTTTAAGATTTAGAATTTCTAGAGTAATTTAGAAAACATTGATACTCAGTTTCTTGATAAGCTGAAGCTAGTAGCTGCGGCCCATTGGTGAGAGCCCTACCTTGTGAGTCTTCTGGGTGCTTCACAGGAGAAAATTCAGTGTGTCTCAAACTCCCTGAGATTTGTATAGTTCTGCGTTCACAGTATGGCTGACTTTAGTGCGTGTAACCTTTACTGTAGCTTTGTCCATTGAATACCCCAATTCTTCACCTGCTAAAATGCAGTATTTTTTTTTCAGTCTTATGTGTTCAGTATTTAGAGCCCTATCACTCCTTGCATTTATAAACTCACAGTTTTGTTTGTGCAATAAAGTTGTTAAAGCCTCTTCCCCTTAGTTGAAAGGGTTAATTTTACTAATAGCAATAATATTAATTTCGTTGTTATATATGCTTCATTATTTTTTTGTTTTAATCATTTTAATAATATCTGTGGACTGGCTATACCTTGTCAGTATTCTAGATAGATGAAAACATTCAGTATTAAGAACAGGTAAGCCCTGTAATGTTCAGAAGTGTTAAACGTACAGTGCTTAAACATGGAAGCTGTCTAGTGCCCCAGTCTTCAAGAAAATCTGAACATACATTCATAATTTCATAGGGATGTAATTTTCAAAGTGATATTGGTTGGGAAAGAACTTTAGCGAGTTAATAATTTTTCTTCTAGGTAGTTTGCGTATGAAAAAACTGTTTTCTGAAAGGCTCAGCTGGGTTGGTAAATGCGGTCTGAAACAACCAAAACTCTTTGGCACCCAGTTTTACAAAATGCCGTGCCCCAATTTTGCCCTTAAATTGGGAAGATGCTGATCAACTGATAACTCACAATAAATTAGTGGTACTACCAAAGACAGTGAAAGCCAAACAGTAGGTCATCACCAAGAAAGCGAAAAGCTTATAAACTTAACTAAGATATTTTCGTAATTGTAGTAAATACTGTATTTGGTCTTCGCAGCCAATGTACTTTATGTGACTTATGTGCTTACACCCTGTTTGTTTGGCTTATCTGAAATTTTTCTTTCACGTTTTGTATCAACTGGTTTTCTGTTAGGGGAGGAGGTTTTACCAACAACCAAGACCTTTGCTATAATGACAAATGGCTTCAAAAGAGATTCCAAATACGTGATCTGTAAATCAGAACAAATTCATTAGACTTTCTGTAGCATTCAGAAAACATTGATTGGCTACGTTGCATCTATTTTAATCCAAGATTTATTTTTTAAAAATGTAAAATCCCCAATAATAACGAATTTGTTAAATGTGCATTTCTAATCCCTAACTGTGCCCTTACTGAGTCCTCAGGCTTTCAGGTATAAAAGCCTACATTAACTCTTTTGAATATGCCTTTAACCTAATGAGCTCCAATCCATTTCACCTCCAAAAGAACTAATTAATTGACTTAAAGTCCTGCAAAGACTGTTAACTCCTTTCAGTGTCAGAGAAATTGAAACTGGCACCATCAAAGCCTAACTAACTCTGAGCCAATGGAGGACTTCAGGTATGTTTTGGTGGTGATTCTGAAGGAAATGGCGCAATAACAGGCGGATGTTAGGGAATAACTCAGGTTCTGTTTCAGCTGGGGGTTCACCAGTGTCTGTGTACCGGTGCAAAGACTGATTTAATAGCTCATCAACAATACTGGTGGAACCTTTTACATAACCAAGGCCATTTGCAGTACCGTAACTCTTTAAAGCCTAGACTTTTTGCCTTTGTAGTTGAAGGTTTTTAGCATGCATCGGTACAACTCAGATTGTCTGAAGAAGTGACCTTTTTTGTATGCATACTAGTTCCATCATAAAAATCCATACATTCATTTTTATAGAAATCTACTCACTCTCGTGGACAGTGAACCACCATAATTTGGTAAAAGGTATCTTTTTTTAATCAGTTTCAGTCTCAGCCATCCTACCCTTCTTTAAAAACATGTATTATTACAGGTATACTACAAAGTAATTGGATAAGGGCTTGCAAAGCAATCCAGAAAAGTGAAATAAAAACATATGCCTCATTCTTTAATTTAAATAACGCAACTGTCTCAACAGATGTAACGTGGGGTGCAGGAGTTCCTCAGATGAGGGGTGTAGTAAGACAAGGAGTCAGCCTCAATGGACATAGCCCATTATCGAGATCTAAACAGGAGACTGTCTAAAGCAAAGCTGAAAGTGCATCAAGAATTTTAAGAAGCCTGAAGATCCCCAGGGTTACTAGAAGCCAAGACCATGAGGAGTAATGTAGGTAAGTATTCAAAAGTAAATCAAAGCATCTATAAAGCCGAGAAACTTTTGATTTTATTTTGATAGTTTTATGCAGTGGTAGTAAAGTTTGTTCCAAAATGTATTTCAAGTAGTATAATACAAAAGATTTGAGCCAGTATTAAAAAAAAAAAAAAATTAAACAGAAGAACAGCAGACATCTTCAACATTTAATGGTGCTGAAGTAGAAAAGTAAACAATTTAGGAATTCATATCTTAGTACAAGATAGACAGTGCACCCATACGTGGACCTTTTTGATAACAGAACAAAGAAGAAAAAAGCATTCTTGACCTAGATTTAACAGATTGTAGTGAAACAGCATATGAAGCACAGTATTTTAATGGTAAGAAAATTACCACTTTGTGACAGTGTGATTCATATGGAGTATTAGTCATAATTGGTAGTAATATGTTTTGACATAATTAAACAATAGAACTCCAGTTATCTGTATCAGAAAATATGCAGCACCATTCTTGACCTAGATTATATTGTAGTAGCAAAGTGTATCTGCCTTGCCCTGAGATGAAGCCAGAACTTTACAGTAAAATGTAAAATGAAATGCTCTTATTCTTATACATTTTCATAATCAAAATATAAGGTTATACCATGTCAACAACCAGCAGATGGAGAAAAAGAACGTCCTAGGAAGCTCAAAGAACACGCTAGGAAACTGAGCTATAAATACCAGGCTAATTCCATAGCTTTAAGATTTCTCCAAAGCTTTTTTAAATCCCTCCAGAAAAGACTGAAGAGATCCCTAATCTGAAGTGCCCCAGTTGAAGAAATGTGGACCTTTTCATTTTTAAATAAAATTATGTTAATCTACAATAGATTGTTTGGACATCTTAATGAGTCGGTGTAGTGTTTGTACTAAACTTGTGGCATCAAAATAAGTTTTTTAAACACGTTGGTACATTTTCATTCTTATCAGTACTTTCTTCTTCGGAGAAAATACCGAATTCTGTCTGATCACCTCTGAACCGATGTGTATGGTATTCCCACAGAATACATCATGTTCACAACCCATTTTGAATCTCTGTTTTTTAGAGAGTTGTCCCTTTCAGTAGAGAGAGCTAACAGAAGAGCAATCTTCTTTGGTAGGATTTTATGAAAATTTTGAAGATATTTTCATATTTTTTTCCTTTGCATTTGTAAATTATACCTATGGAACCTAGCATTGTGGCTATATTTAGAAATATTTGGTTTTCTGGCTTCCATGCTTAATATTCTAAATTCTTGAAAGCAGGCTTTCAGATTTCATCGCATTCCAAGGAGGATGTTATTCTCACATTGTAATTTAATTTGGTAAATCTGTGATGTGAACAGGTCGAAAGACAAGTGTCTGTAAGAAAACCTGGATTGTGAGATAAGTGAATTGTCGAGTATATAAGTGAGGGGATTCTTTTCTCCATAATGTTGGATAAAAAAATGTATACATTTGTATTACTGAAGAACTGTGTAGTGTTTCCCATTGAAGTTAGCAAAACCAGAAGCTGGGGATGTCGTGAGACAGAATTGCCATGTGGCCATAGAGTGATATTGGTTGGAAGGGGTACCTGGGGGTCACACAGAACGGCTGAGGTTGAAAGGGACCTCCAGAGGTCATCTTGTCCAACCCTCCTGGTCAAGCACGGTCACCTAGAGCAGGTTGCCCAGGATCAGGTCCAGACAGTTTTTCAGTATGTCCATGGATGGAGACTCCACCACCCCTCTGGACAACCTGTGCCTGTGCTCCGTCACACTCTCAGTAAAAAAGTGTTTCCTGATGTTCAGATGGAACCTCCTGTGTTTCCGTCTGTGCCCATTACCTCTTGTCCTGTTACTGGACAGCTCTGAAATAAGCCTGGTCCCATCTTCTTTGCACCATTCTTTCAGGAATTCATACGCATTGAGAAAATCCCCCCAGAGCCTCACTTTTCCTAATATGTATTCAAACCTTTCCATCTTTCACATGTGTCCAATGCTTGTCCCTGAACTGTGGACGTCAGAGGAGATTCTGGCTCCATCTTCTCCATAACTACATGTTTGCTAGTTGAAGACAGCAGTAAGATCTCTTCTTGAGTTTCTCCTTCCGTAAGGATCTCTTCGCTCCTTAAAAATGTCTCTTACTTTCTGAATCCGTTTTGCTTGAGAAAATACATTCAAAATAATGCCGTTTTCAGAAACTTCTGAGTTTCCATTGCATGTTCCCTCTATAAGAGGAGGACAACTGGAGAGCTTGGGAGGAAAAAAAAAATTCACAAATCTTCATTCCAAGAACGCTAGAAATTTTTACAGTGTCTGACACAAGACACGGTATGCGTTCACTGTCAGTGAGACCTTAGGTAGAAGGTATTTTGCAGTACTGGACCCTGCCCTTTAAAGAAAATTTGTATTAGCCAGAAGGCAGCAAAGCAGAGCAACAAGCTAGTGACAGATTTAGAAAGCAGGACTGTTAAAGAACAGCTGAAAGGATTGGGTTTGTTTATTCTAGGAAAAAAAGAGAACACTGTAGGATGGGCATAAGGCTTTAAAAAGATAAGAGGTTTTTACGAAAGCAATGGTGGCAGTTGCTCTGTAGATTTAAATAAAAAAAAGATAAGTTCAGTTTGCACAAAGGATAATTTAGGATGGATGTACAGAGAACATAGTCCAAGCTTTTTTGGTTTACCTCATATCTGTCTGCAAATATGGATGAAAAACTGGGAGATTTTACTTATAACTGTCATGAAATCCATGATAGGAAAATTTTAAAAATACCTGAAGAAGCAGCTTTCAGAGATGGTCTTGGTAACTTTGACCTTCTGCCACGGGCAGTGGGCTGAGCAGATGCTCTCCTGAGATCCCTCCTCAGGTCCTCAGTGTCTGTAGTTCTGTCAACTTAATTGTGGGATTAGCTTTATTTTGTTTCCCTGCAAACTTTTTCTGTTACTGATAATATACTTCAGTTTAAGGTATGCGGTATTTAAAGTCTTTATGTACGGCAGTTTTCGTTGCCAAAAAAAAGGAACTAAAGGACCTTTTTTCTTAAAATGCTTTGAAATGCTTTGAAAAGCTCATACCTAAAATGGAGTGAAATTCAAGTTCAGCAACCTTTGGAAGTTTGCAACTGATTTCCTTGAGTTCAGATTTCCATTGAGAAATTCCCATTGTGGGAAGCTATCGTACCTGTCTGTAGCTTGAATTCATATTTCTTAGATTTTTCTGCCACATTCACTAATGGCTTTCTTCATGGAAGTTTTATTGTGACAGAATATGTTTGTGTTACTAAATTAATTTCTTCTGATCAAGCTTTAAATACGTTGTGATGATGAGCTGACTAAATGGTTCTTTGCCTACATTTTTTCCAATAGCTTGCTTTTTGGAGCATGGTGCCAGAGCATGCTAAATATCTGTGTTATGTCCCTACCGTCTGTATTTCCAGAGCCATCTTTCACGCCTATTCAGAGAATAAAGGACTGTTTAAGTTAGTATCTGGCACAATGCATTGTCCTTCGATTGGGATGAAGTAGTATGTTTCTAGGCTCTCATCTTTTTTGCAGCTTTGTTCTTAAACTCTTGGATATACAGCATCCTGAAAGGGACACATGGTTTTAATTTCTGGGTGCCTGTGGTCCTTATTGTCATTTTTCTTTTCTCTGCTTTGATGAGCTGGTGGAATTCTCTTATACTTGTCAAGCTTGAATGTGATTCACCCTTTTGTTTAGTTGCTTCTGAAGAGAATCAAACCTTTTTTGTCTAGCTTAGCGTATGTGCAGTCTATTGCACATGCAATAAAATCAGATTTTATAATGCATCAAGCAAGCAAAGCCATGGATACCTGGCAGGACAGAGTTGAGCATCATTACTAGGTACCATCTTGCTCTACATTAAACCGAACGATGTCATGTTTGAACGGCAGAACACCTCCAAGGAGAGTTTCACCACCTCTGTGCTGAAGTAGAGAGTAAAATGCTTTTTATTATCATAAAACCAAGTGTTTCATTTTCTAGGAGCCAGACTGCAGTCTTCACAGTTTATTATACAATGAAATTGATCCTTATTAAGGTGTCAATGTGAATATATATGATAATTGTTACAAAAAATTCAATCCCAAAATACACAGATGCTAACATTTAGGTACTTTGTGCATTTTAGTAGGCTAAAGATACCTTGGTTTTCTTAAAAGTAAATCTCTCAGTGAAGGGGATGGGACAACCAGACAGGTTTTTCACTCATGAAGCACAGAATCTTACTAAAAACTAGGGGTGTGTGAGAACTTTGTCGTGTTTGTTGCCAGAATACAGATTAAACTTTAGTAGAGTAGATTTTTTAAAAATAAGTTGTACAGTAACATTTTCTTAAGTATTAGATTTTTTTTTTCTGTGCTCGTGAAGTTTTATGGAAATGAAGTGTGTACAAAATATGAAGTGGAAACAGTTATTTCAGAGTTTCAAAGGAGGAATAATATTCTACGAAACCTCTCTGTTTATAAATGTGAAGAAATAATTAAGAATCATTTAATATTGAAATCTTAACATCGTAAGTGGACTGTATTCCTTACTGTTGCTTATCTTCTGTTTCAACTGATTCTTTATTTTTCAGCTTGCAATGAACAAGATGAACATATCCGCCTTCAATCTAATGCTTAATGAGGAAAAAGGTCAGGCTTTTTTTTTTTTTTTAAATTCTGTGCCCTACTGTTAATTAGTGTATTAAAAAGTACTTTATATGTGCATTACTTATTTCATAGATCTTAAATAACAAACCAAATGTGATCTTTTAATATGAGGATTTTTTTTTTTGTTTTTAAGTCAAATGATACATTCATAAAACAGCTGACTCAGTCCAGTGTAAGCAGAAAAAGAAGCTATAGAAGGAAAGGTCATGTATACAAATCTTCATAGAGATTCATTTAAAAATTACTAAACTTATAGTTAATGTACCTCTTGTATATCAAGAAAGAAATATTTGTCATAATTTTCATGGAGTTAAAGCATTTAAAAGGATTAAAATCACCCACTCTTTTTTGTTTTTTAAATATCCTTGAACTTCTGAGTCCTCTTTTAGAAAACAGAGAGAACTGTCTCTCTCTTAAATAAAACCATGTGACCAAATTGTCCAAATACTTACATATTCAATTAGTGTATCACTGAAAGACAGTAAGTAATAAAATCTACTAATGCTATCGATTCATCTATCATATTGTACAGTTTTGTAGCATACCGGATTTCAGAGAGGCAGCCCGGGCTCTCAAGCACTGTTACATTTATGCCAGATAAGGCTGTAGAGTTTGCATTAAGGTGTCCGAATAGCTGATTTTTATGTTATCATATTTTTTTAATATCTTAAAGAGTATTTTCATTAGGGAAATTGCTGAGTAGAGATACATAATTTGGTAAACAATTTAAAAAATAGCACTTGGAGAAAAAATTCCATGTTTCTAAAAATAGTATAGTCATGTGACATTACTTTGGCACAAAACCATAATTTACAAGTTTAATTTGCAATCTTACTATGTTTCTGACATTCTCTTGCACAGAAACTCGGTCTGAATTATTCAGATGATTTAAATATTGCTGTGTCCTGAACTTCAGGTATCTGATAAAAAGGAATTTTATATAGATTATTGAGACCTCTGTATTTAAGATATGGGAGTATGATTTTCATTTTTACCGTTTATTGCTTAACTTTTGATATCGCAGTGCACACTTAATGGAGATCTGGGTCTAATCCGGTAATTGTTATGCCAGCAGCTCAGACCCTTTCACTGTATTTCCAGCTATCTGATTTCTTCCTTTTTTTAACTGCCTATCTAAAATCTAATTGAGTTTTCATGTTCGGGTTTTGAAATAGTTACATTTAAATATTCTTTTATTTTAAAATTAATTTTTTTTGTTTCACAAATTTGTATTTCCCTAGTAACCAATAAGTCGATAATGTACAGCAAAGCTGTCAAGTAGAACCGGGCACTTACAAATAGTTATTACCTATTTATTTTCTGCATCTATTTATTGGATACCTTAAGAACATTCTGTATCAAATGTTCATGAAATTCATGTAATCTTCATTATAAAACCATTATAACACGGTATTTAGTAATTTCAGATTTTTGGAAGCCTGAAACATGAGAATTGAAAGAAGTTTGTTTATTTGTGTGCTTGGATCTCCTTTTGAAGTAATTTTAACTTTGGTCTGAAACTTTAAAATATTTATAGCTAAATCATTTCATAATAATCAGTGTGTTTCTATTAAAATTTTAAGTTTATGTTAATTTTAACTTCTGTATCACTTTTCTGTACAAGTGTGAGTGTCTGCAGTGGTCATTTTCTAATGAATCTGTGTGGTATGTTAGCAAAAGCAATCCCACCTGTGACAAAGCAGATTTTTCTCCATTAATATCCTCCTCTGTTGTGGCAGTTGGTCTTGGAAGGTCTGAATTCTCTCTTTTGTAGGCGCAAATTGCTTTTTCTCCACATTTTGCAGTCATCTATTTTTTCTTGACGTGGAGTCATGGTAACTTTCCCTGATAGACTCTCATAAACCTTGATAGTTTCTTATAGAGCTAATAGAATGACAACTGGTATAGAAAAGTTTCAGTGTTATAACCGTGAAAGATACCTGAAGCCACAGAGAATTAAGATTTACTCATGCTTGTTCCAAAATGCTAGATTCTGGACAAGCAGTACATCAACAAAATCAAAATACTTTAAGATTTATGGCTTTCTTATGGCAAGATGGGTTTTGGAGGAGACAGAAGTTCTTATTCAAATAAAACTTAAAGGGGACTCAGAAAAAGTGGCCTTCGCAGTTGCGGAACTGATACATACTGGTGATGCATCATCACTGTGTGATAGAGAAAGAAGGAAAAGAACTGAAGAAAGCTGTTCAGAAAAAAAGTTCAAGTGTAATTTCTCGTTAAGTTGTAGAAGACCTAGTCCTTCAAAATCCTCGGCCAGGAACCTTGCTTTGCAACTCTTCTCAGCTGTGGAATACTTTACTTGCTGTCTTGTTTCAGAGAATAAAAGAATAACCCGTTTGTGTGAGATTGTTAAAGCTTTATGCCTGCAGAGTGAAACAAGACCACTGAAAAGTAAATGTATGAATGGCTTTTGATCATTTAAGAAAAAAAAAAGAGCGAAAACATCCGAGTCTAGGTTCGTTTTCCTGGATTTGTAGGTTGCTGAAGATGGGCATCTATATTATACAAGTTCCTCATTTCATTATACAAGTTCCCTAAAGTGACAAAGTGGATGTAATAACATCTCTTCGCTTCCTATTAACGTGTAGGTTAGTAATATTCTATGTCATAATATTTCTTAAGAAAAATTTTGATAATGATGACATGATTTTTATCTACAGAATAACTTGGTTGATTTGAATTGCATACCAAATATTAGTCTTCATTTTTAAAAAAATCTGGGTGCTTACATTATTTCGACAGTGAAGTAGGCCTGTCTCACATGCACACAGGTTTGACCTATTTCTGTTGTAAAGAAAAAAATTAATGTGGTGGAAGGCCTGAAAGAGCATTATGACTCTTCTGTATTCTTCTATGGACTCCTTCGGGTCACCGTTGTATTTATTAAATTCTTATTGAGTAGACAGAGCTGAGGTTTAAAAAGAAAATCCTTTTGTTTCGTGCCATCTTTTTTGATTGTCGGGTAGCTCAGTTTTGCTTTTTGTGAGACCCTTTCAGAGATGCTGTGTGTATGCATACGTACACATGTGTACACAAAGGAAATTCTTGAAAGGATGTACTTTCTCCATTCTCTAACTGGAAGTGAGAACCTCAATTGCTCCCAACTCCGGGAGTTACACAGATAGATGTGTTAAAGGCAGTCATGCTTTGAGAAAGTTTCAGGTTTTGATACTATACGTACACTAAATAAAGAATGCTAAAAGAATCGTACTCCTTCCCAGTTCAGCCATTACCTTGAACAACTGTAATGACACAGTTAAATCTCCTAAATTGAGGTTACGTTGCAGCTCAATGAACTCTAATTTTTACCTGCACTGTGAACATTGGTAGGAAGGATATCAGGTGTAAGGTTACAACTTCGGATTAGTTACCAGCATGCTGGTCCGAAATACTCCAAGAGAAGAGACTCGTATTTTGTGCTTATTGATCACCTAGAACCCGTGAGCATAAATCAGTCTTTTTTCATGAGAATCTTTTCCTTATTGTTTTATTAGTCTAGATTCCTAAATAGTAGGTCTGAAGTGACTGCTTTCATTCACTTGGGTCACAACAACCCCGTGCAATG
>NW_009631553.1:0-43308 GCF_000690535.1 Cariama cristata | reverse complement strand
AATATATATAATGTATATTCTATATTTCAAAAAGCTTTCATGTTAAAGTGGGTACACAACTACATTGTAAAGTAGTAGAAGAATTGAACATTTCTAAATAAATATAAAAATTAATCAGTAACAGAGGTTAATATCTGAGCATTTACACTCAGGTAAGCTAACATAGCAAAATGTTCCTATTCTGGTATCTAGACCAACCATGAATATTAGGTTTTAATCGGTCCTTACCACTTTTAGCCAGCGCTTAAAATTTTAGCCTGTCTTTTCTATAGTAAATAGCTATCAAATATTTTTCTGTGATGCCTCATTTTAGTTGCATTTATTAATTGTTTAGACAATTGCAATTGTAAATGGAATGCTTCACTGATTTTGTAATTAGAGACTCTGAATTTGAAATAATTTATTAGGTCTTAATTTATGTGCTGTGAAATCTGTTAGATCATTTGCTAGTCAGTATGTTGTCTAGAATAAAGGCATTTCTACAAAGGGATTTTAGGGTGAGGGTCACCACCATAATCAGAAACATACTCAGTCTGGCCTCCAGCTAGAGATTATATGCTTTTAAGTGTATTTCTGTCTTGCAAAATGGCCTTTTGAAGACTTAGCCATTTCAACAAAATTCCTTTTTTCTATATAAAAAGGGAAAAAGCAATTATTTTGCACTGTTGTTTGACTTCCCACCACCCTTTCCCCTAGATATAGATGACCCAGCTGATCAAGTGTGAGAAGTACATAGCTCTCCGGACTGACTTGTCTGAATCTCTGGAATGAAATCTTCAAAGTTAGGAGCAAAAGTTGGCATTAAGACTAAGCAGGGATTTGATTAAAGATTTGGATTTACCCACACAATAAATTGAGCCAAACCAATTCTTGTCTCGTACAAAGGCACACTTATGTTTTCCACAATGTAGGGAAGGAAGTGACACTGGTTGGCTTTCAGTTGTAATTTATTGTATTCATCCATACGCTTATTATAACACAGAGGATTTGTCAGTATGTCCATTATAAAAACAGGACTGAGGCTTTTTTGTTGCGAAGCTCAGCTGTTACAAATGATACTTGACTGAAGTCTCAAAGCTTGTCTGCTTGTACATGCCACTCTGAAATTGAAACCTTACATTTTGAATGTCTTTAGAAATTTACTTGTAGGGGGGCATCGGGAAAAAGGTGGGGCTGCCAAATATATTGCTTTGGGCAGGATTTGTCTGACCAAATATTTATGTCTATGTATCGATATAGACAGCTATAGATGCCTGCATTGTAGACTTATGTAGATGTCAGTATTTCAATTAATCACATGCCCTACATAACCAAAGAAGAAAAGGGGTGTGATTCATTTTAATTCAAAGACATCAGCTATAGAGTGGGATAAATCATGCCATAGGCACACATAAGAGTATGTGTAAGAAGGGAATTAAAGGTGACCAAGTTGTAGTCATCTAAAGTGAAGTGAAATGAATTTCACCCAAACTTGAAGTTTAATGCTTTGAAGGTACTTTTTTAATCATAGTAATGACTTGTTAAGGATTTTTTTTCCATTGTTAATTACTTTTCTTTAAATAGTCAAGGATCTTATTCTCCATTAATCTCACCTACGAATATTCTGTCTCTGGACAAAGATGGAACTTACCATATTTGGATCTATGACCATGGTCTTGAAATGTGCTTATTCAGCTTCACTGTCTTCAGTGTAAATAATAAACTTAAAATACAGAACAGGGGCAAGAGTCTGAGCCTCTCACTCTTTTTTTTTTTTTTCTTTCCAAAACTAGCTCTTCACATACTTACACTCATGACCTATTCAACCTTCCTTTACTCTGCAACATGTATTCAGAGGAAATTCCTGATGGACAACAACTATTCATGAATATCAATGCTTCAGTAAGAAGAAGCGATAAGCAGACTGTTTTCTGTCAGGATTCTTTTTCTTGAGCATGGAGAAAGCTAAAAATAATTGGAGTGGAATGTTAGGAAAAGGAAGAAAATGTGTGTAATAGTAATATAGTAGGGTAAAAAGCAGAGGGAAAGACACGAGTAATAAACATGTGAAGAGCAATTTTAAATGGGAAACACAAAGAATATATGAAAACATCTAATTAAATTTTATTTGTGCAGTCATTTAAAATTTCCCTCAAATGCAATTCAGCTCTTGGTTATATTAAGAGGTTCTACTGAAACCAGTGAGAGAGTGATGAAGAGCAGAATTTCTCAAACTAAATGAGATGCTTTTGATCTCAGTGCAATCTGCAAGGACTGAACTTTTCTTCTGTAGGAGCTCTAAGATTAGTTCTGAAAACAACATCTGAGAAGGCAAGCAGATGAAATTCACAGGTGAATTTTATTCCATAATTCTACAAGTCATTCCTTAAAGAATCATAACCTATTCTTTTGCCATTTTGTCTCTTAATGTTACCTTCTTTAAGAATATCTAAGCAAAGCTATCTGCACAACACCAAAAAGTTGAAGCAACCGTATGGATTCCCTCAGGGCCAACAAAATGCTTATCACAAGACAAAAATAATGATTATTTATTCTACACGCTTACTTTTATTCCCTATTTGACTTGCTGCTTTCTACCCTGTTACTATATTACCTGGATTCCCAGGAGTTTTCTAACTTTCAGCCAATAATCCTTACTGAGGAGGAGGAGGAGGAGGAGGGAGTGTTACATGTCTGTGAGAATCTTTGCAGTTTGTTGCCACAGAGTGAATTGGAACAATTTAGCTTTGAGGAAGTGATTTATACACACACATCCATCACATACAACCTGCTCTGCTCTGTTAACTCTCTGTTTGATCTCTGGAGGGTTGAGTAGATCAGGGAAGGTCTTCACACGGAGGTTTCATTAACAGCCAATCGGTTAACCTGGCATGACTCCTGTTTGTGCATTTGGATACTTTAAAGAGAGAAGAAAAGGAAAAAAAAATTCTTGATTAGTACCATTATGTCCCAGTTCAGGAAACACCAATCATGCTGTTGGAGAGAATTTGCTTCCTATTTCCTTGATTTTTTTTTTTTTTTATTTTTTTTTTTTTTTTTAGCCAGTGTAGAAAACAGATTTGAGAGTTACAATTTAAGCCATTCAGAATTGCTGATCACAATATGTGAAGTCTGGCAGCATGAAGTACATCGGTAATCAAAGAGAACATTAAACATCCGAACATAAGCCATGAAAACTTGGATATTATAATCCAGTTTAATGAGACAGAGAATGCAGGCCAAGCAGTTGCACTTTTAAAATATACCACAATAATGAGTCTTTGTTTATTATCACCTATTTGCCTGTTTGGGGTGGGGAGGAGGAATCTAATCAAGTCAAATGGTTGATATCATTATAAATCAAAGTTAAAGAACAAAGTCAGAATCATATAACATTATGACTATTATCATTATTGATGGGAAAATTTTGAGATACTAGTGGCATATGGTTTTGGAACAGAATAACCAGAGTTGCAGCAGTGACTTCCCAGGCGAGCACAGTGCACTGTGTCTCTGCGGTTTACAGAACAGAGAGAGACTGTTAATGAAAGGATTAAATGTAGTACTTCATGATATCCTTAGAAACCAAATGGCTGGTTTCAAACTAGGGAAGTTCTCACCATAGTTTTACAGTTAATAAACTGATGAAAACACATCAAAATTGCTAGTTTCTTGTTGGACTCAAGAACTTGGAAGAAGAAAATAGACAAGTACCAGTAACTTTGGAGAAATAAGTGGAGAAGGTTGACAGAGGAACTGTGTGGGTTTATTAGTTTTAACTACAACAACAAAATGGAAAATTTGGCAATGGTTATTAATATTTATTTCAATAACAAAATACAAAGGTCTGATGTTACCTTCTATACAAGCTGTCATAATCTTTGAATGTTTAAATATTTATCCATTATTAATGAATAGCAATAGTCCACTGTACCTCAGACTCTGTCCATCCCATACTCTCTCACCCCTCACCTCCCAGATATTCAGAAAAACAGATGTGCTCTGTAATGTGCCCTGGTATTTAAATGGTAACAGACTATTTAGTACAGAGTTTTGGAAATTTACTCTCTTTCATATTAAGGTTACAATTCAAGCCTCACTGGCTTTTGCAAATGTGGTGATAACGCACAAAAGAGTCTACTGGAGGGAAAGACTAGATTTAGGCCTCACGGATAAAAAGCAGCAAGCTTAACTGTATACAGAATTTTACTGGTAGTCAGATGCTTTTCCTGTTGAATTGCTTCCTGTATTTCCTTTACCTTTCATTACCTTTTTCTTTAAAGCCTTTGCAAGAAACATACAGCAGTCCTATCATCAGTTTCCCAAAATGAGCAATCTCTTTTCCACTATGGCAGGGATATGAGCACAGCCACTGCCTTGTAAGATCAAAGTAGAGATTCTCCTAATCCAATAAAACCTAGAAAATTTTGTACCCACTGCAAAGTTTTTGTTATTGTTAACAATCACATCCCTGGATGTATGTTTATTATCCATATACAGACACCACATGTATCCATATATTCTTTATGATATCTTGAATTTTCCTCTATTTTCTATGGTGATGAATTCCACGATGTCAGTAGCAACAGCTAGAATGCTCCTCCACCATTAACTCTGCTAACATACTGCCATTGTTCCTCTGATTTTGTGTCTTATATATTACCTGTTGTTACATATTACCTATTACAGTTACATCAAAACTCTGTGTACCTGGGGCTGACTGCCTGCTCTGGATCAGCACACTACTGGGGACAAGAGGCTTTATCCTTTAGCAGGACACAGAATGACAAGATGTAAGTTAATTTCATTCTTTGGTGAAAGTTATTTTATTCCTGTGTTAGAAGACATGGAAAGAAAAAGGTTATGATCTACGATGTCTGTATTTCATTTATATGTCTTTTACAGATTTGTGTAAGAGTGAAGGGCATGCAAGCACTGAAAGTTTATGATCTTAAAAAGTGATTTTAACAGTTTCGTAAAAGAAATGTATTTTCCCTCATAGGGTAAATAATGTTCTTTGACTTCATGAAACACACTGTATAAACAGTATTTGTTTGGCTGTTTGTTTCCTGTACTGAAAGTGAGCTTTCCGTGATGATTAACATGAACAGAAGCTATGTAAGTGTCATGTCTTTGGAGACTTTATTGTCAGAGGAATGCCTCCTCTGACCTCTCCCGACTGTGGCAGACTTTGGATCTAGCCCCTTAGGAAACGGGAAGTACATTGTCGTGAAATAACAGGGATTATTTTCAGTACAGATACTCAACGGTATGTATTTCTGGTAAACCCTGGAACTTGTTACCTTGTTTTAACCTGTCATCTTATAGTGGTTTATATAAGGGTTACTACCGGACTTTGAGCAATAGGATGTATTGGCTTCTTTAACTGAATGTGACTCCACAGTCTCAACAAAAAGGGACTGTGGAAAAGACTGAGAAAGAGTTAACCCAGCTGGGCTGATGTGGCCAGCAGATAGAGAAAGTTACTGCCACAAAGAGATAAAGGATGCATGTAAGATTCTGTCTGAAGCTAGGTGCCCTCAACCTGCGCTTTTGCTTTAGAAATTAAAATAAGACAGCATCCGTTTTGTATAAAAGATGGTATAAGACTTTGCTTTTGTTGTTTGTCAAGCAGACACCCACCTTCACCCACAGCCAGCTAACACTGTGTTGAAATGGGGATTGATGTGGAGATGGAAACAATCAAGTGAAGCAGCGAACACTGCAGCCCATTTCAAAGCATTCCTTTTCCAGGCCATCAGCCGCAGCAGCAGCGCAGGAAGCCTTCCGTGATTTTACACTACTGAGCGGCAGCTTGATGGTGTTTATGCATTGCGGGACCCCACCGGCAAGGAGACCTGCAGCTCTGGAGCACCAGAAGTGAAGTGAAGAGAAATGGGTACAATTGACAATGGAGCTGTTCACGGCACTAAGGCTGTGAGTCCATCAAGCATTCCCTCTATCACATTTATTGCTCATTACTCAGTTCTAAAGAGCCTTTTTTATCCTGGAAAATTTAACTGAAATATTTGCTCTTCTGATATTTTTCTTATTCAGCAAATGAACATCAAGTCTGACAGACAACAGTGGGTCTAAGAACTCATGGGTTACATTTATCTTACAAGAATGCTACAAAGGTTACACAATGCTTCAGCGCAGGCTGTCAAACACGTTTGTCGACCCCATTACGCTAACTAAAACTGTTGTGTCACTGGGCTTTTCGTGTCTCCTTTTCAGTTCTATTAGAGGTCCCTTATCTTATACTTTGACTACATGTTATCTGATGCTGAAACCATACAGAGACTGAAGTCTTGTTTGTGGCCTCAAGGTGAGCTTGTAACACCGTAAATATAATGTTTACCTCAAAACCTCATCCTCTTTCACTCTTGTCCTCTGACAGTGCAGCTGTAGTGCTAAGCCTGGGACTTTACAGCGATTTGTATGGCAAATGGATGTCAAACACAGGAACAGGGCTTTGCTTGATCCTGTGAGGAAGCAAGACTGGGAATCAGAAAATCTTTATCAAAAGATTAAGAAAAGATCTCTAAGAGAAAAAAAATATCAATAACAGTAGTGAAAAGGCAGAAATATTTCTGAAATATTGCCAAAATACCTTAATGAAGAAAGCCCCCCAGAAGATTCAGTTGATGATGATGACAAAATACTTTCCATTTTAATAGTAGCTCGGAAAGATATTAAAAAGTAGCTCTTAAAAGCAGGCATAAGCATGTCCAAATAACTTATACATAAATGTTTCAGAGAGCGCTTGCAAAGGAACTCTCTGGGCCATTAATGTTGATTTTCAATACATCGTGGAACACTAGAGACATTGCAGGGAGCTGAATGTTGTGCCAATATTTCAAAAGGGCAAATAAGACGACCCGGGTAATTACAGGCCTGTCACACTGACAATGATCCTAAGTAAAATAGCTGGCTGATACAGGACTTGATTAATAAATTAAAGGAGGGTAATATAATCAATGCCTATCAACATGGGTTTGCATCAAGCTAAACTGGTACCTTTTATGATGAAATTACAAGTTTAGTTAAAAAGGGAATAAAGGAGAATTCATATATTTAGACCTCTTTACGGCATTGATTTGGCACTCCCTGATTTATTTATTTATTAACTAAGAAACTACAATGACACAAATACAGCATAGCACACATCAGTAAAACTGTGTGACCAAACATCACTGCAAATGGATGTGCATCATTGAGAATGTAGGGTTTGTTTTTTTTTGGATCTCCACAAGTTATTTGTATAAAAGACCTGAAAAAAATACTTCCTCTGTAAATATAGACCTGTATTCACATATGCATATTAATCCATCAGAGTCAGTAATGAAGAGAATGACAAAGTGGTACAAGCCACCTCATAACCTAACCATAAACAAGTACTTTGATCCTAAATATGGTCACATATATAGTAGCAACTCTGACAACAACCACTACTACTCCTCAAACAGTCTCTGGAAGCAAAAAATAAAAGGGCGGTGAGAGAGACAGAGAATGAGAGAGAGACATATCAGTGAATTATCAGCTGAGCTCAAGTTTCCAGCATGAATCTCTACTTGAAAGGGCAAATGCAATCATTGGGTACAGAAAGACTATGTTCAAATAGAAAGGGAGGATGCATTAATTCTGTGCTTGGAAGTTGTGCTGCTGAATTTGGAGCACTGCCCAGTGCTGGTACTCAGAGATAAAGAACCATCCTGGGGAATTACAGTTTGAGTAGAAGTCACAAGAATGATGTGAGTATTAGAAAACTTACTTCTTTTTGAGGTATTTTAGAATTACAGTTAAATAATTTATGTCAAAGAAAGCAAAGACATGACCATACCATATTCTTTAGGTACTTATTTAAGGAACAAAATTGAATAATAGACGACTTTTCAGTCCAGATAAGATTAAACAGGCTTCTATTCCTATGAGCTTAAGCTCTAAAGGCTACACTAGCAATAAGCTAAAATGGAAAAAAAAACACAACTTAGAGTAAATTATTGTTTATAGAGTTCTTCCTTTCCTCTCTGGCCTCTCCCTCAGGTCAATGAATCTTGAACTCTATTCTGCACAATTGTGCTGAGAGGTGAACATGTTCTCACCCAAAACTAGCCTAAAGGTGATTAGGTGGTGTGGCTTCTTGGGACATATGAGATAAGGTTTTTAAGTCTTCTATGCTTTTCATTCCCCTATACCTTGGCTACTGCTCTAATCATTCACCTACAGAGCAAAAGCTATCATTGGTGATGATGCCACTTTTTGAAGAGAAAGCAAAGCATGTCGCTACATTCGATGTGGAACAGAGTTCTCTAGGAATATGCCTATCAGCTATTCTGTAAGAACATCTGCAGGCAATTTAGACAGAGAAAGGAGAAATATTTAATTTGTGGCTTTTGAATATGCACTGAACAGTCTCTTTATCTCCTCTCCACTGTCCTATTGATCCACTTTTGGCTACTTTCTGAAAGACGACTTCAGGCTCCTGGAAACCTTGCAGTTCAGTAAGGAAATTATTTGCAGAACTGAGGCAACCTTGGACTTAGTCAGCTTCTGAAAAATATTTTTCAGGACATCAGGAATTTATCTTAAAAAGTAAGCTGCTCTTCACTGCTGTTCTAGATCTAGTCCAGAATCCCTTATGCTTTATCATGAGTGCAACTCTTACCTTGTAACAAATTCAGAAGTGCACTTGGAAGCAAAGAAATACAATAAAATAAAATGTATTTTTTCATACAGATTTGAACGTTGTCTTCTCTGACAGGCATATGATTTTTAAAAGAGCATATAATAAAATAAATACACATTAATACAATGATCTATAATCTTGCCTTACTATATAAATATACTCATATCCAATATGTAAATGCCAAAATGAAAATTTTAAATCTATATTTTTATTTTTCTCTTTAAAAATTTAAATGTCACAAAAAGAACTTATGTCTGGTTCTTCCTAGGTCAATGCAAGATTAGACAAAGCAGCTGACCCAGTAGCACTCAACAGTGGTCTTGAAAATCCTGAGCAATACCATATAGACCAGAGTTTCCTACCTGAGGTTTAACTATCTTTGCTTTTACATTTTAGTCAGATCCTTAATTTTATTTAAATGTTTTTCGATTTCATCTATCAAATATTTAAGTTTTAATAGATACAGTATCATTATCCTACATTGTGAGAAGCATAAAAGCATATGAAAGTAATAGCTTACTTCACATACAAGAGGATTAATATGTATGAATTGAATTTTTCTGTATTCTATGAACTCACATTTCAGAGAGACTAAATTTATAGATAGGGAAAATCCATCATCCAGCTTCAGCTTCATAGCAGCTTAACATAGAAACATGACGTATGTGTGGTCCTAGTTATCACCTTTGCAAATTAAAATTCAAGGCAGAAATCATTAGAGAGCATTGCTTGCAGGAAGGATTTTTTTTTTTTAAGTTAGAATTTAATTTTAAAACCTGATAGTTTAGTCTTTTCTGTGCTGTTTCAGAAAGTTGCAGTGCATGTTACAGAATAAAGCTTTTTAGATAGTTGTTTAGCAACATAGCAAGTAATTTAATTTAAAGAAGGACCACTTTTTGTCATCAGCATGTTACTATCTTCCAGACTTCTGTGACTTAAACCTTCCACCAAAAATTGCACTGCTAAATACAACAGCACTTAAAATTGGTTGTCACTAACATCTTTTTAAAAAAACTCCTGTATTTGTAGAAAAAACAATACAAGCAACCAGTATTATACAGTCCTTTTGGGGTACCTCCATGATCCTAATGCCACCCATCTATAAAGCACAGTAGCATGCAAAGACTTTTTAAGAAGTGACCATCCAGATTTTGACTCACTCTTTGAAACAGATTTTTCAATAGTTATTTCTGAATTTTTCTCCAGTGCTTACATAGAAAGGCAGCTGGATTCTAATGGTCATATTGCTTTACTTTTATCTTTCAGCAAGTCAGCAAGAGTAGGGTTTTGTTCAGTTACAATTCTTTAACTACGGAATAATTTAGCTCAAATAAAATGACGGGAAGGTAATGCTGAGGCCAAGTAAACTGTCCAAAAGCAATTTTTGAAATTTGCCATTTTGAAAACATTTGCAAATATATATGGGTATAATTAAGTCAAATCCAGTACAACAGCAGAAAATGGTGCCTCAAGAAGAGGGACAGCTATAATTTTTTGTGAGGGTCCCTCTTGCAGACAGGCTGCAATGTCATTCCCAGCTAACATATGGTAGCAATACAGCCTGTAATCTATCTGGGAGTCTTAGTGGCAATATAAACAGGCTACATCCTCCCACTCTTCTTTAAGGACATATCAATGTGCATGTAGTTAATAAAAATCATAATTCCTTCAATTTCATCTCACCTGTCTGGGAGATTTTTTTATTTGATCCAATTTGGACCAATCCAGGCTGATCTCTTGCTCCTAACCTGTCAGTTTGGATACACAATAAAACCCCATTTGCTCACTCTGCCCTAAGCTGTTCCTTTTGAACCAGACACCAAGGCAAAAGGGAAGGCTGGAGAGGGACTTTTTACAAGGGCATTTAGTGATAGGACAAGGGGCAATGGCTTTAAACTGGAAGAAGGAAGATTTAGATTAGATTTAAGGAAGCAAATCTTCACCGTGAGGGTGGTGAGGCACTGGCACAGGTTGCCCAGAGAAGCTGTGGATGTCCCATCCCTGGAAGTGTTCAAGGCCAGGTTGGATGGGGCTTTGAGCAACCTGGTCTGGTGGAAGGTGTCCCTGCCCATGGCAGGGGGGTTGGAATCAGATGGTCTTTAAGGTTCCTTCCAACCAAACCATTCTATGATTCTACAATTCTATGGAAGCATGGAAAACAGTTAATTGTCAGATATAAGATATACTAGAAATGTTCTTGATGGTATTACCAAAGTCAAAGTAATCAGGTTCTGAATGCAGTTCCCTCCAGCTTCTTGCTTTGATCTCTGCTTCAGCACTTGAACTGTAATGAGATTCAGTTCAGGGCTAAAGCATCTTATGAATCAAAGTTGTTCTCGAAATTTTTATTTGAAATTTGACCTTGAAAGTACTATTTTTCTTGGTACTTAACACATGCACTTCTTTCATGACATCTGCATATTATAATTAAGCCCTGGTCAAAGAAGAACAGAACATGGAAAACAAAAAAAAAAAAAAAAAAAAAAAAATTTACCAACACCAGGCATCCATTAAAAAAAAAAAAAAGAAAAAAAGAAAGAAGTCATAAGGTCTCAAAAAATTAAAATGTGAAAACATTTCAAAATAACACCTCTTGCCACTCATGTGTTTACTCCCAAACTTACACACTTAGGAACAAAATTATTTGGAGAAGAAAATAATAATAAAATAAAATAAGTAGACTAACCCTGCAATCCTCTTTCTAGACATTTACAAGGTACAAACTGTGCAAATCTGACCTTTGCTGTGAGAGAAAGCATAAAACAAAACGCAGTCCTTGGGCTAGTTCTCGGCTGTGCAGCAGGCCACTCCTTAGCACAAGATGGAATTTAGTGAGTCTTCTAAACACAGTGAAACCTCCATTGGCTGCAGCCGCACACGCAGCCAGCCAACTAACCCACAATTTAGGTATTTCCGTAAGTTCTTCTCAGTGCGCACAAGTAGTGTTATCACCTATAAACGACTACAGGACTTCAGTTATGCTGGTAAATTTAGCAATAATTACACATCTTTGCCACCATTCAGGAATTACCTCCTCTCAGGGCATGAAATCTCTTTACACTCACTTCCAACAAATTGAGAGTTCAGTAGGTTTGTTCAGCTACGTGGGTTCATTCGACCGTAACAATCTTGTTCGTTACATGAAGCGCTCTATGAAACAGTATCTTGATCCACTCCTTGGTTTCTCAAAGGAACCAGTGTATCTAAAAGACAGTTCGTTTGGCACAGAAAGAAAAACATCTCTCTCCTGACACAGAACTTTGTTGCACAAAAAAATAATTTCCACTGGCATAGGAAATGGCTTTTGTGGTGGATAGAATGGCTGCCCAGAGAAATCCAGGATCATCTTAAATTCATTCCTTTCTTCATTACGCTCACTACTTGTCTACCTCAACCTTCCTGCTTGTTCCTTTGAAAGAATGTTTTTGAACCTATGAGCTCACACAATTCCCTCCTTGGAGAGTCAGTGAGGAAAACGAGTCATTCTTGACAGGTATCAGAAGGCACCACTTCGCTTCAGGAGAGTGCTCACCTACCCAGGCAATACAAGAATTTTAGAAGAATAAAGCAGATTGTGCTATGTGATTCCTCAACTTTTCTGCCCCCATCAAATCCAGACTGATTTACGGTAGCCTGCTGCTGCTCTTAATTTCACCCCATGATTAAGTCTCACATTAGCAAGTTTCCTCAGAGAAATGCTGTCCTGCCATATCCTGGCTGCCTTACTCCCCAAATGTCTTCCCTCCTCCCTTGTGCACATCCCCTGGGCCACAGGAAAGGGAGAGCAACCACACAGCACCTGGCACATGCAGAGGAACCAACAACACGACCTGTTATCCAAAGGGAAGGCTAGAAGAGGATAACTTCGTAGGTGGACATCAGAGGCAAAGGCAGGGCTTACGTATTCCACACAGTGTCAACAGCAGTCCAGGTAAAAACTACTTCACATCACTGCATTAGACTAAGCTCTAGTTGGGCTACCCTTGTCCTTTCCCCCTCATTTTTTTTTTTTTTTTCTTATTAAAGGAACAGATTAAATTATTAAAACTAAAGCCAATTCCTGATATTGGTCCCATAAAACAATACATGGATAACACGTTTTGCTACAAAACTTTGCAGAATAAAACCTTTTAAAGTTTATCTGGCAAACAAAACATGAGCGCTTGCTGCTGATATAACAAAAAGCATCTTGCTATATAGCAAAGATAAGCAAGGAGCCCATGTAATATTGGACATTGCTTCTCATAGCAGCAGCACCTTTGGAAATTAACTCATTCTTAAAAACTTTCTTTCTCCACATCAAACAGTTTTTGGAGTGCTGCAGCTGCTCTCTTAGGAAACATAACCACCTCTGCAAGACCTAATTTCTCTGTGAAGGTTAATTAATTAAATACAGGAAATAGTCTAGTGTAGTTGCGGATTTCTTCTTCAAATAAATGAGTGAGAGACTTGAGTTTGGTAAATATTGCCTGAGAAAGCATGGCTTTTGGATGTAACGCTTTGAACAACAGACCATCACTATATAAAAGGAGAGAGAATAACTTCTTATTAAACGCTTAAAAAAACCCAGAATGGCCTCATTTGGGGGGTGGAATTGCTTCCTGCTTACTTTTGTTACACTCTTATGTTCAGTATGAACCTAATCGGAACCAGAACACAGCTGAGGTTGGGATTTGTGAATGAGCTGCGGAGACTGACATCTTGCTGAGATACAGATGCTTCAGTAAGAGGATTTTTCACCATGGCATATCAAACCACATTATTTTAATTTGCTCTAGACAATAGCAGTGTGCAAGAAAGTAAAGAGAAATTATATTTGTTGCAAATTGATTTACATAGTCAAGATTATCACATACATTTAAGATTCTAAAGACACTGATCTCTGGAGCTTATAACCTTCAACCCACAGCAACCTTAAACCCACAGCTTATTTGGGCATCACAAACTTAATTACCCCAAATCATGTCACTTATGGAAACATTTATTTAGAAGATTATTTTCAAACTGGCAATTTAGGTCTCAGTCAGGATTTGATTTGCATTCATTCTTTAATTTAGGGAGCTTACATTTCTTCCCCATCTTACCCTGATACTTTTTCTCCCTGGCCACTGGCTGATTTTCAAGAGCTGTAAACTGAAAGCCACCATGCAAATAATTGTTGAGGAGTAAAAGTTAACTCGCTTTTCATCAGTAGGGTAATAGGAGAGGCAATTGGATGCACACATGGTCTGACAAGTAGAAAGGTCACTTTATTGCATGTCTTCTCAGTAAAAAAGATGACTTAAGGTGGTATTATATAGGCTTGATGAAAACACTTCATATACAAACTTGTATTTCTGATTATTTTGGTAGCCTGTGCAGTGTTTATTTGGACAGTTTCCCAGGGATTTCCTGCTTTATTAAGGAGACCACATCCTGGAGCATAGCGTTTACATAAGTGACCTACGTGATTAAATGAGGTAAGTAAAACACATGCGGGAAGCCTCCTATACCATAGGCGTTATACTGAAAAAGAGACAAGTTTACCAGGGAAACATCAACAACAAACTTTTTCCTTCTTTACCTATAAAGACTATTTTTAAGCCGTTGGGAAAAGTTGTTTGTAAATACATACCAGAGAAGTTAAAGCTTAGTAAGAAAATACAGAAAAGTTAGGTGTATTTACCATATACTAAGAATTACTGTGTTTTAGAAATTTGGATAAATGAAGTCCCTATTGTAAAAGCACCACCTGACAACAATGGCTGCTGGCAAAACCCCTAACCAGAGTTTGGGCTGCTGCCAGAAAACTTCAGGAGTCTTCAGACCATTTTACAAGTTTTTAAACTGAATTTAAGTTCTGTTCTCATTGTTTTAGGACATTAGAAATACCACCAAAGATCAGTGCTTCCAGGTGAACAGACTTTCCTTTTGTAAAACTTACTTCTTTTTAACGATTTCAGTCAAACACCGCTTAAACTCTGATTATAAGAGAGTGAAGAGAAACAATTATTTTTTCAAAAAAAAAGGTTAAAACTCAGTAAAAAATCACCCCAAATCTATTACTGCATTTGGTACAGTGCTGCTTAAAGCATATTTGTATACTACTGTATGCTAACAAATTCTTTACTTACTATTTTGAAGCGCTTCATTTAAAAATAGCATTATTATTCAGAGAATCTAAATGTCATAACCAAAAATTCACAAAAAAATATTACAACAGAACACATTGCATAAAACCTAAATAACAGATAGCCATACATAATATTGATAGCATACCAGATAGTCACAAATGCCAACAAAAGCAGTTTGGATATGATTTCATTGGGTTTTGTGACCCTTCATGTTATTTTTCATAACTCATACAATAAATTGAACTAATTCTAACACAATCACAGCTCCAGTTTAAAAGGACGCCAGTTCTCAAAAACAGATCTGTAGAAGGATGACTTTAATTGATACCATCCAAATCATCCATTGAGTTTTGTGTATTGCAATGATCAAACAGAAGAAAGTCACCACTGTACAATTCAGCAACACTTCAGTACTATCAAAACAGCAAACAAGGTGAGACGGCAGTGGCAACAGTTTATGAAATACGCGTACTATGACATTTCCATACATGTTAAAATTTTTAAGTTAAACTTTTTTATATACACAGGATGGTTCAAGTTGTCTAAACACAAGTGCTTGATGCTGTTTAGAAGCTCCAGGCTACCTGAATTTTCTGTACAGCACTGGCAGGTACAACATTGCACTTACAGGAGGGAGGGCTGTGTCGTTCTGGAGTCGCAGCACATCCTGTTAGCCACAATGGTATTATATATATATATTATATATAACCCAATGTTAACGAGAAGCAACTGAATTCAAGCAATTTGTTCTCCATATATCAGTTAGCTGTTTGTCCTTTTAATTTTTCTGCCAAATATTAGATAAAGCAAATCCCTTCAGGACAAGAGAAATATTCTGCTATATGCCTTAGGCACTCCTGTAAGCAGAGGTGCTCAGCAGACATAGGATATGCTTCATGAATGTACCTTTTATGTTCTCCAATAATAACAACCATTATGAAAGACTACTTCATTCACATGCCGAGTATCATGAAACAGCCTTTAATATATCATTACTGCAAAGAAATTATGAAAGTTCTTGCCAGTCTTGGCTGACATTCAGCAGATGACTGCATCCCTTTACCTCAGTTTCTCCACCTGTGGATCCAGCCACATTTGTAAGAAACCAGGAACTACAGACAAAAAGCACTGCAAGACACAAAGTGATTTTTGAAAACATCTTAGTAAGAAGTGATTACGAGCTCACTCATCATTCACAGAATAGGTTAGAATCTGCAACTAGTACCAATTCTGCTTTCAAGTAACTTGTCAAAGAAGTATTATTGTTAAGAGGATTCCTTACACAAGTCATACATCTTCCTCTCCCTCATACCTTGCATATCTTCATTTTGTCTATTGGCAAGTGTAGGTGTACTTGCAGTTATAAAGGGTCTCTTTCAGTGTCCCTAGATTTTACACTTTTCCCTATCTACAAACAGAGGTACAACGCAGAAGGGTACACTCTCTTTGGTACAGTCCACCCTTTGAACTTTCCACCCTGTTTTTCCCCTTTCTTACATTTATCTAATCTACTTGAGATGCACCTATATTGCTAACTGGCTTAAGTAGCAGTCCAGCTTACTGCTTTATACAGACATTCACATATGGTAGTGACCACAGGCCAATTACCTCTTCAAATAGACCAGGCACATTTATTTGTATGCGTGATTCCATAAACATGGGAAAACTAGAGTATAAGTTTGTGTTGCCAGCAACAATCCTGTCCACTTTCACAGTAGCAAAACAGAACTACACTTAAAGCGTAAGAGAACAGTGAACTCCTGCCTTTGGAGTATACTAAAGGGGGGCCCAGCTCAGCAGTTTGGACAGAGTGGCAAACACCATCTGTATCCTTTTCCCTTCCATAAAAGGAACCTTTATAGGAGTGTAAAGGAAAACAAAGGAAGATTACTACCAGTAGTTATAAATACTCAAATGAATAGTTAATCATCCCATAAGAACGTGAATTCTCTCAAGGCATTGTACTGAAGCAAATTAGTCAAACATAGAAAGCTATTGAACAAGGGTGCTCCAATAAGCAAGTGATAAATTCAAAAAGCCAAACAACAACAACAACAAAATCTCTCCTTACCCCAACTCTACAGCTATTATTAAAATGTAACTAGAAAAAAAAAGCTTAAAACTAGAATTTTTATTTTGCTCATTTTACTTATGCTAATCTTGAATCTCCCATATTTTCTCCTTTTGGCTGGAAAAGCTGCAGCACAGCAAGCATGCCTACATGGCATTTACTTAAAGAGTTCTAAAGCCAGTAAATTGCTACAAATACTGCCAGGGGCACTTATGAAAGCCTATTTTTTTGGTGTGCTGTTTTCAGTTAGCCAGCCCTAGAAATCAGCACTGAGAAGAAAAATAAACACAGTTATGACACGTACAGTAGCAAGAACTAGCATTGTATCCAGACAAGGAACAAGCCATTTAAAACAGTAGTGGATTAACCATGCTAACAGCTTAAACTGCATGTTTATGCAAACTGCAACAAGAAGTCAGCCAGTGAAGCAAGGGCCCTTCATTGTGAGTTTGCGCTCCACTCAAACAGTTCTAACAGCTTTAAGTTCTTTTTTGTTTAGGAGTTTGTTTGTTTCTAAGGACAAAAAAAGAATAGGGAGAATATAATTGACCCAGTCGGAAGTAGCAGGCTGGTACAGGAACGGTCTCTCTAGCCATACATGAAACATCAGCACCACCAAGAGGCAGTCCATCGTTAGTCATCTAACAAAATATAGCAAAAAAAATCACATTTGGAACATCCATCTTCCCAGTCATATACATGTAGTATACATATGCAGAACTGACTACATATATATATTAGGCACACAATTAGGCACTTCATTTCAACAATAATTTTTTTTTTTTTTGCATGACACTTGGAATATTCCCAATGACAAGATGTTTAACATCACCTGATCCTAAGAAATTCTGTTATACATCTGTTGACTTTAACTTCCAATGTGAAAGTATCTTCGTAGCTTTCACATGCACAGTGAAGAAAGTCAAAACTTGATTCAAGAAAGGTATTGAAAGCTTTTAATTGGAATCATGCCGAACTAGCTACATATGGCCTATCACTTACTGTTACTAGGTGTAAAGGTATGTGCATTATGAAATAAAAATAATAAAAGACAGTGAATATCCAGGAACTTCATGCCAGGAACAATTATCTGAACTTAATTTGGTATAATTCTATTTAGCTTTCTGGTCTGTTTTTAAGATTTTTTTTTTTTTTTTAAAGTAATCTGACTTGGCTTTCTGAAGAAATGTGATGTTTTCTAGAAAGTTCATGTTTTTAGTGTTTTAAGACAGCAGTAACTGAAAGTAATATACGAAATACCGATCGGATCCCTCAAAAACAATTGAGAGTAGTTTATGTGCCATCTCATCTAAGTACTTTTCCTAGAGATTACTCATCAGGGAAGCAGGAATTTTCTGTTGCTTAGCACAAGATACAGTTAAGTTCTTGACATCTCAGTCAACCTTTAAAGTTTCTCAAGCAGAAACTCTTTCCTTTCCCCTGTACCGCCCTCATGCTGCAGCATTTGAAGGCACATCAGCAAAATCCTCCTGAAGACAAGTATACATTAGGCCATTTTAGTAATTTCAGCTCCTACACCAAGGAAACACAAATTTTCAATAAGCATTGGCATGCCTGAGCCTATATACCTAAAGTGACTCTCATTTTTAGGACTAAAAAAACCCATGCAAAATAGTCATACAATCATTCACTGAAGTTTGGATAACAAATAGCTCATCCTGAAAGTCATCACTTTGAACATGTAGTAGATTTAGAATAAATGTTACACTAACAAAAAGATCAATGCCAGTAAGAATTTGATTGCATCTACCCACCATTTCCCCCCGATCTAAAAGTGATCCCCAATTAAATATACATGTCCACTTTAAACTGGATGAAACTGTTTTCACTCTAAGCTTCAATTTGCAAACATGCATGCCCTGTTTTCCTCTGTATCTAAAACTATTTTAGGCACTGCAATAGATTAATTTTGATTGACTTATGGTCAATAGATTTTACTAGTCTTGTCTGACAAGAGAAGAGCGATAAAACAAATGCTAGAAGTTTTCTTCCCAAGTTCTAACAAGCATCCTGTGTGTCCTTCCCTCCCCTCCCAGTTGTAAAGTACATAAAAGTGTTAAAGGAAGGATTCCACAATGACCAGTTTAGGATCAGGTAACACCACACAGTCACAGTAAATGTAATACTTACATTTGTTTAAATTAATGAGAAATCTACCAATTTTATTATAATATCTAGGACTCTCAATCTGTCCTCTTCAGGTAACACTACACAAAAATACCCCTTGTTTCTCTGCTCAACTTGAGTTTAATCCGGTTTTCACTGTTTTCTGCAAGGGGACCGAATATCTTGTGACTAGAAATCTTCATGAATGCGGCAATAGGTTACTTTCATTCTGGGTTACCAGGCATTCCCAATGACCTTTGATATTTTAGGTGACAATTTGCAGGCAAAGTCACTGCAATTTAAGTATCATTAGAGGAGTGACTAAAGAAAAAAGGAAGCAAAAAAACCCTCCAAACCAGACTACAGTAACCATCTGAACAAATTCAATCTGCCTGAAAGCACCACAAGAGTACTGGCATTAACTACTTCAATCTATACTGCTGCATGAAAAAAGCTTTTCCTGAAGACTTACAAACTGCTTTGATACTAGCATGTTACTGTCCTATGAACTCAGAATATCATAGAATTCTTTGTACAAGATCAATTTTAGAAATTTAGGACACATTAACTTTGAGAAGTCTAGTATTACAGAATCAAAACGCAGTTATCAGCCTAGACTTACGGTTTAAGGATAACCAAGAGCTTCAAATACATACTTCAGGAAGGTTTTATTTATTCTTCAATATCTTAAACAGCTGTTTGAATATGGATGCATCCTGAAAAAGCCCAGCATTAAAAGTTACAGTACAGTCAATTAAGTAATTTTAACATTTATTCTGCAGATTTGCTTAACTATACATGTATTTTCAAGAAATCAAAAAGCTATGCAAAGAATGATTCTGCAAATTAATCCTCAAGGCAAGGCAAAAGAATAGCAAAAGAAACCATTTCATCTTTGACTTGTTTTATTTTATCAACACAGTTAACAATGTTGAACACGCTGTTCATCATGCAAGAAGTATACTTAATTTTAATCCTTTTCTAACTACTGCTACTTAGACTCAGTATGGGATTTTTGTATTTGCAGGGTAGAGCATTTATTAACTCAAGCCTTGTCTCAAGTGTGGCACAATCAGAATGTTCTGAACAGCTGGTTAGGAAGATAGCCAAGATGCAAGAAAGATGTCTGAGCCTCCTTTTCAAGGGCAGCCAACTCTTGTACTGTAGGTGCCAGAATATCCACATGGCCTTTATACAGTCCACCTGCCAAAAAAGACCCAATCTAAATGACATGTTTAAAGCCATTTTTAAGCAGAACTAACAATGCTCAACCACAGTCATTCAGAAAGTTAAAAGTAACTTTGTTAACTTCTTAGAAAAAGCACAAACAAAACAAAAACACAGGCATACACACACTTTGGTCACTTGCAACCCACAGACTGCATGTAACAAATGTAGAAGACAGCAAAGAACTAGACTTTTTTTTAATCTATCATTCTGTAGTTACACAGCAGACAACCAAGAAACTGAGCACTGCATAGCAAGGTAACTAAAGAGTAGTTAATTGCTTACCACCCAGGGCTCTTTTCTGCCCGTATGTAACTTTGCCATCAAAATCATCTACTGGTACTTTTATGTCTGGTTCAACTTGAGCAATAGTGCAGTTTAAGTGTTCTTCAATTTCCCCCAGCAACTAAAAAAAAAATAAATAAAATCTTAAAGTACTCTTATGGTCCAAGACTTCAGTCAGACTAGTGTTCTGAACAATCACATTCAAGTAGTTTCAACAGGAACTGTACACAGAAAACAATTTGGGTCACAGACACCAGACTAACACATTTTTGTGCTCAAACGCAAGTTCATTTCCAATCTCAGAATTTTTTTACCCAACCTAGAAACCTTCATTTTACATACTACCCCACTTATCCGAGTGGGCTATTTTATCATAGAGCTCACAGTCTAAGCTTATTTTACCACAGATGATATACCATTCACCCTTCTTTAATGCAGAAAGAAGGGAAGCACTGCGAATTTAACAAGCATTCATACTTGGTATACAAATCCCACTGAAAACATACCTAAGCGACACACTATTTCCAGATTAAACGAACAAGTTTTAAGTTACAGTTTTGCAACAAACCACCTAAACAAAAAGATCTAACTAACATCCTGTACCTTTTAACAGCATTTGAGTAGGAAGACCAGAGAAGCTGAAAATAAGACTCCAACAGAACTGGCTGGGAATATTAAAATTAGCTTTTATAATTAAAGAAATAACTTATAGAAAGTTTAACTTGCAAAGCTTTCTAATTTCTTCTTCAGATGGAATCAAAGGTTATAAATACCCCAAAACTAGCTTTCTACTTCAGCTACACAGCTAAAACAAGAACTACATCCCACAGTCTTTTAGAGGAATTAGAACATTCTGGTTAAGTGAAACATTTACCTGCATTTCATTGTACCATATGGTACAACCTCCTTCTTCCTTCAGTCTAGTATTGTAACACCCTTTTCCACGACTACTGCATACATGATACCAAACCTAGAAATAAAGGAAAACAACTTCCAAACTTTGTGAAATAGTTTAGTACATTCATTCTGATTAATTATAGCATGAAAAATAATTCAGATATCTATTTAAACTTCCTTTCAACTAAGTAAGAACAAACAAGCAGTTTTCCAATGCAGGATATTAAAGTCAGACATCAGCTGTGGATAGAACTTCAGTAAATAACGCCTGTTCAATTTTGCTTTGGAGTATAATTACCTTTTCTTTCTCTTTTGCCACAAGGGAGATTGCCAAACCCATCCTAAAATATTACAGGAGAAAGAAGAGATAAAAACGCATCTCAGTAACAATTGCCAACTTATGAAATAACAACCCAAAAAAAAAAAAAAAGAAAAAAAAAAATCAAGAAAACATGTCAACTGTGCTGAACATACACATACCTCTCAGCTCTGCCTACTCTTCCAATTCGATGAACATAATTCTGTTTTTCATCAGGGAGCGTGACGTTGATAACTGTAAGACACACAATCCACAAATAGTACAAGATTTTTTTTTTTTAAATATACAAGCTAGGGTCACAGACCAGACACCTAAAATAAATACGATTTTGATTGCTGCAATCCCTCTCCTTAGCCCATATACATACTTTATGTCCTATTACAGCAGTTACAGGCGTCATTACTTGCAATACCTACACTTAAGGCTTCCACTACGAAACTGCTTTCTCCATGATTACTTTTTGATGACAGTGGAAAAACAAAGAACTCCCAATAATGCAGAACATCATCAGGTATTTGAGAAGGCACAGTGAACAATCAAATTAAAAGTTGCCTAGTTCAGGTCTTTAACATCTACAACTCTTTAAAATGAAGCTGTAAGTCATATACCTGTTAACTAGTTGACAGGTCTGCAAATATATTGAAGCCACACACAATTCAATAGTGTAGTCTAAAAGTTATGTCTTACCATATGGAACACCATGAATATCAATTCCTCTAGCAGCAACATCTGTGCAGATCAAGAAACGGACATCTCCTCTCTACAAAAACATAGTTGTAAAGAAGTACTGTGCTAAATAAACCAAACAAAATCCCAGGCAATGAAACAGTAGTCCTTCGCGCTTACTTTACCTTGAAGTAAACCTCTGTACATTTAGGAACACTTCAAATAAAGCTCTTCCACAAGGCAACAGTGCTCTTTGAACATGACTAACTTGGTCAATTTATATCCTTATTTCTTTTCCCAAGACCATAAAGCAAGTATAAATCGATGAATGACTTAATCAAAATCAAACTGTCTAATATTTAAGTAACTTTTTTTTTCAATATTCAAGAACCAAAGACTTTAAAAAACCCAATATAAATCTCTTACAGAGCTTAAATTTAGGTTTTATTTAAAAAGTAAGCCTACCTATCCTCTCAATGAAAACTCTCAAAGGTCATATTGACTGACAGTACAGATTTCCACTTGCAGAAATTGTGCCTTACAATTTTAGGAAGCGGGTCATACAGCATTTGAACTCAGTTTAATTTAAGTGGAGAACCAGCAATACAAATTAACCTAGTTTCACATATTGGGAAGTGAGGGAAAAGCTTTCAAAAAAAATCTGCTGCATCACCTTAAATCTTTCCAGGTTTTGCTTTCTTTCTTGAGGTTTTCTGTCACCATGCAGACAGACACATGAAAACTGATGTCCCTTCCTATCAGGGCCTGAAAGAATTGCCATGCATTAATAACATCATATGTAAGTTATGACACAATACCATACAGAACTGGAAAAAAGTACATTTTGTGGGCATAAGTCTCGACTCAGGGGAATTTCACTTAATTTATTACCAATTAACTCAAACTTCTGATTACTGACACAGACACTGGGGAAAAAGAAGACAAACAATTAAACACACACCTTTCCTCCCTCTCCCCAGATGAGGGTCTATACAGGCATGTCTCCTCACTCCTTCCTAGTCTAAACTTCCCTTGTTTCTTCAAATGTGTGGATCCACCCTTCTCCAAACATGTCCCCTTTCAGTGTCCCCGTGTTTCCCTCTCACACTTCTCCTTCCATATCTCCTTATATGTGTATGTTTCTGCACACACATTTCTTCCTGTATCCTGCCCCTAGTAACTGTCACTTTTTCTCACATTTCAGC
Organism: Cariama cristata; assembly: GCF_000690535.1. Lineage (NCBI taxonomy): Eukaryota > Metazoa > Chordata > Aves > Cariamiformes > Cariamidae > Cariama > Cariama cristata. The sequence continues at coordinate 19,730 of NW_009631553.1, read as the reverse complement.
AGAGGCACCATATACTTTTCTCATTGGTTCAAATTTCGGTGCACGATGGGTTGTTTCCAGGCATCTCAGAGCTGTCTGGAACAGGTACAGGTCAGTTCATTGCCTCCTCCTCCAAAGGGCACCCCTACAGCTCCCTGCTACCAAACCTTGACTTTTATGCCCAGTCAGTATATCAAAAAATTTAAGGACAATTTTATTTGTGTGGTGAACCAATATCAGTGACCTCCATCATACAATTTTGGCTTTGAAATAAACAGGAAAGTGAGCAGAATGAGGTTTTCGTGAAAAATATTACCTCCACCCTGTTGGATGAAGTACTGCTCCATATTATCACAATCTATTTTAGTCCTGCAGAAAATAATGGCTTGGTCCATCTTGTGTTCTTTGATCGCCCGAACAGTGTATTCTCCTTTTAGGATTTTGATAGCTTCAGACCACATTTCTAAGTAAAAGTAAAGAAGTTACTTCACTCAAATTGTTTAAAGCTATGAACTTTGAACAGCATACATTTAAAGTTTTCTCTAGCCTTTCAGTAGACAGTTAAACTGTTATTAGCAGCGCAAGTGAGCTAGACCTTCAGTTTTTCTCGTCTCCCCCTCCCATGCTCCCCTGCTCCAAGGTAATTTAATACAGAAAGAACAAAACTACTCAGGAGTTTCAGGTTACTTACACACACCAACAAACACTTGTTTACATACATGTAAAAATACATATTCAAGTCTTTTTCTCTCCCCCCTAATTACAGAAACACATTTCTCTTCACAACTACAAAAATGTAGAAACAAAAATTTGGAGGAACATGACTCAAGGCTGGTATCTACTATAATTTAGCTTTACTTCACAACATTTACAAAGGATTATTTCACAAGCTATTACTTAACTAGTGTTGCTGATTACCTGGAGTGTTAGCACCAGGTCGTGTATTGTCTTTTGCATGTACTTCATCAGTCTAGGGAAAAAACCAAACATATAAACTCCCCAAGTCATTAGTCCGTACTTCACAGAAAAAATACTTAACTCTATTAATTTATAATTATCAAGAAACCAAATAAAGTTAAAAAGGAATCTCAGCATCCTGTTCTCCCACCAGACAAGCTAATCTACCTTTAGCTAAAGAAGACTCTTGAGTTTAAGCACACAAAACTTGTTCACAAAAAAAGGACAATAAAATTATTTCTGTAGACACTAGATAGAAACCACCTTTGTTCAAAGTGATGCATGAAAAAAACCAACACCAAACCTGAAAACAATGTACTATAAACATGGCTAAATCATACATACATAGTAGTTAGTTATCTTTTCCCCTATTCTAGTCTGAATCAGATATAAATGTAAAACCCAACAGAAATAAATTCATCCTAAGACTTAAATGAAAAGGCTCTAACATATCCAACAAAGTGAGGTTCCAGAGATTACGAGGGGTTAAGAAAACCTATTGATTTTAACTGCGTAAGAGTTGCTGAGAATGAAATACAGTCCCAGGTTATTCAGAACTTGAAAACTAGATGACTTCAACAACCACCACCACCTTCTCACATGAACAGGCATCAGGTTAATGTAGAATTTCAACTCAAATCTCAAATGTGTAGTCTGAGATGAAACCCATTCCTCTAAAAACTGCACATATCACATAGGTTAGAGGCAAAATTGTTTTACATAATGATCTATACTTAGGCCCTAGAGAGGGATCTGTATAGGCTGAATTAATGGGCCAAGGCCAACTGTATAAGGTTCAACAAGGCTAAGTGCCAGGTCCTGCACTTGGGTCACAACAACCCCATGCAATGCTACAGGCTTGGAGAAGAGTGGCTGGAAAGCTGCCTGGCAGAAAAGATCTGGGGGTGTTGGCTGACAGCCAGTTGAATATGAGCCAGCAGTGTGCCCAGGTGGCAAAGGCGGCCAACAGCATCCTGGCCTGTATCAGAAACAGTGAGGCCGGCAGAGCTAGGGGAGTGATTGTCCCTCTGTACTTGGCGTTGGTGAAGCCACATCTCAAATCCTGTGTCCAGTTTTGGGCCCCTCACGACAAGACAGACATTGAGATGCTGGAGCATGTCCAGAGAAGGTCAATGAAGCTGGTGAAGGGTCTGGAGCAGAAGTCCTATGAGAAGCAGTTGAGGAACTGGGGTTGTTTAGCCTCAAGAAAAGGAGACTGAGGGGAGACTTGATCACTCTTTGCAACTACCCAAAAGGGGTTGTAGCGAGGTGAATGTCAGTTGTTCTCCCAATTAACAAGTGAAAGGACAAGAGGTAACAGCCTCAAGTCGTGCCAGGGGAGGTTTGAATTGGATATTAGCAAGAATTTCTTCACTGAAAAGGTTGCCAAGCATTGGAATGGGCTGCCCAGGGAAGTAGTGGAATCGCCATCCCTGGAGGTATTTAAAAGACGTGTAGATGTGGTGCTTAGGGATGTGGTTTAGTGGTGGAGTTGGCAGTGCTAGGTTAATGGTTGACTTGATGATATTAAAGGTCTTTTCCAATCTAAACAATTCTATGATTCTGATATTGGAAGACTTATTTCCTCCTGATCCATCAGAAAACACAGGTACTACCTACAGTTAGGCCACAGACCATTTGCTGTGAAATGAGTGAAAAAGCAGTGCAGTGCCACTGTTCTGTAATACAAGTCACAATGTTACTCTATCAAGATCTTCCTCAATCATGTTAGTAAGACCGAGTTGTTCAGACACAGCGTTACAACATCACCACTATCATGATGCTGACTACCAGGGAACAAACCATTTCAGATACAGTAAGCTGTTTCAAAAACTGGCAAAGATCCTACACTATTAGGCCACAATTTTGAAGGTTAAATAAGTAAACATGGGAAAATGATCTTAATTTTCACTTATAGACAACTTACTCTGATGTGATTCTTGCCAAGCCTTTCCCAGAGTTTGTCAGCTTTTGGATTTACAAGCACAACTACATGGTGTACAGTTTCAGGGACAGAATCTTCTCCTTTCAAATCAACCCAGGTGGGAAAATGCATGATCTTTTCAGACAGTTTTTTCACATCAAAAGAATGTAGTGTTGCAGAGCACACAATGACCTGAGAAGAAAAAAGCCATATAGATACCACTGAAGATCAGATTCTCCCAGCAAAAAGGGTCCGAGTACAACTGGAATAATGTTATTGAATAGCATAATGCAGCACAACATAGAGTCCCTGATTGGCTTTCCTCATCACAGGAACCACCCAGCTGATGACAGTCAAGACACAAAGTAAGTTACTTAAATGACTGGTTTTTCGTAAGAGAATAGTTAAGAGGAAGAAAGTAAAATTACTGAGAGCTGATGAATCAAAATTATTGGAGCATTAGAAATCATAATGTATGTGGTCACTTATTTTTCAGATGTGTTTATACCTAAATAACTGAAATACTGCTAAAGACTGGGCTTCAGGATCTAGAATCCTAAAAATACATATTCACAAGCAACTACTGAACCCAACAAACAAGTGTTAGTTTTGGACAAGAGGTATAACAAACTCTTCTTCAAAGAAGCATGTTCCATGTCATGTAACAGTCAACAATTGAAAGCAGTGCACACCACACAAAAAAACAAACAAAAAACAAAACCAGAAACACCACAAAAAACAAACCAACCCACAAAACCATGAACAAATTTTATACCTGAAGTCTCTTTCCATCTGAAGTTATCTGAGGAATTTGACTGTGAATCCTGTTTATGAAATCTGAATAACCTTGGAGGAGAAGGCCATCCTACATGGGAATAAAATAAAAGAAATGAAGCTGCAATTCTTACTTCTCAGTCTATACACTTGAGTAAAATAAGCAATACACTCATAGTCTCAGAAGTTCTCTGTTAATTAGCAATTAGCTGGACAGTTCAATGCCTGGATGGGATATTATTACTAAGGAGGGGAAAAAAATAAAAATTTGGAGTATTTACAAGCACAGCTGCTGTGCTTCACAAGAAACTGAACATCTGTCTCAGAAGCTTCTCCTAGCTAATACCACAAAGCATTCCATCTTTGTGATTATTCAGTTGTACTACAACAGATCAGAAAGGCACTCATTCCACAGCATATTGACTACAACATTCATTGGCTTCAAGACCTGCTGGGTAATCAAAAATGCTTATCTCCTCTTTGTCCTTTCAGGTTTTCTGTACAGTGACAGGGACAGACTTCACTACCTCTTGAACACAGCCTGAAATTAATTTTTTTCTAATGGAGAAACACAAACAGCTTTACCAGAGAGACTACAAGGGGGAAAAAATACATAGGTTACTATGGTTACAAACAAGAAGATTAACCTGGAATACCCTACAGGTAGCTAATTGTTGTTCCACTGAAGTATCAAATTCTATAGAACAGTGATGTTTCACTGACTCTAAGAAAATGTCATACTGCATTTGAGAACAGAACTTAAGTAGCACTTAGTTCTCTACGTACAGCTTCATCCAGAACCAGGAATCTAACTTGAGATAAATTAAGCTTTCCTGTTGAGACCAGGTCATCCAGTCTTCCAGGAGTTCCAACGACAATATCCACCTGTGCAATACATAAGAGTATGAATTGGTCTCATAACTAACTAGAGGTATTATCAGCTCTGTCTAAATTTAAGATTACAAGACAATTATCACTATGATGCCTTATTTTCTATTAATAACTTCATAGAATCCTAGAATAATTTGGGTTGAAGGGATCTCAAGGTCATCTGGTCTCCACTCTCACCATCACATGCAAATCAAGGACAATTTCCAAGTTGCTTTAGGTAGCTGTCCAATAAAATTTTCAGTATCTTCAAGGACAGAGATCCCACAACCTCTCTGGGCAGCCTGCATTTCAGTTCTACAGCCATTTCATTAGTAGAATCTGCCTTAGGCAGGAAGCCTTCCCTTATTTTGGGAAGTGTTGCGCCCCTGCTCTCTTCTTCCCTCCCCTGTCCCCCAAGCTGTGAAACTTTGTAATCTGAAGCTAAACAGAATAGTTTTTAAATGGGGATAAAATAAATTCAATTCGTCTCGCTGTAGAAGTATACATATATCAAGTCTATCAACTACTGAAGTTAAAATTTTGCTAGATGGAAGGGTTCACCATCATGAATTTAGCATTGACACGGAAGTCTAGCAATCTTCCAGTTCAAACTTGCTTAGGAGAAAATTTATATTTTGGCAGCTAGAATCACTACAAACTTATCAACAGTGATGTGGTCTCACTCCCAAAAGCGAGTCTTACATTAAAAAAAAAAAAAAAAAAAGGAGACTATGCTATCCCTACTGCATGATTGAATTGACCGTACATCCCATCTGGCTGAAGCTAGATCGGTTCCTTCTATGTAGGATTGGTTTGTGGTGTAGATTGACCCTGATAATTGCAGACCAGTTTTACTCACATAGAGCAGAAGTTAATAGGAAAACAGTCCCTTTCTTGTTAGTTAAGGACAAACGGCAAAAATCACACCTTTTTTTTTTTTAAATTTTCAGAAGTACTCAGGCTTCAACAGAATTTGACCAAGTACTATAAACACCTGTGTTGACAATTGCCTTGGAAGTAAAGCAACAAATGTTAGACCACTGCAACATGAGTTTGCTATCAACTGCACAATTTCTTTTTGTCAAGTTTACAGGAGTTACGAGAAGTGCCATTACTATTTCTCTAGCAACGTCACAAGTTATTCAGAATGCAAACTATTAAATCATATGAACAAAAATACAACTTACTCCTTGTTCCAGGACAGAGAGTTGATCTCTCGCAGCAACCCCACCAATAATCAACAGTTCCCTAAAATTACATCAAGATGTTTTGACTTTTGCTAATTTACTATATTCAGAAGATATATTAAACATCTGGCTGAAGATTGGTTCTTTTACTAAGTAGCTGACGATTAACAGCTCTGAACAGTAATTTTAAGAACAAAAAAATAGGAAAAAAATTAATTTAAAAATTAACCCCTTCATATGTAATGTATTTTAATTCAAGAAGCGAAAGCTTTGTTACCAAATTGTATTTGAATTTGATTAGTTTATTGCTGTTACATTAAACACATTAACATCTTAATCAATTTCCTCTTAAAAAAAGAATCTGTTCCTTACACATATCAAACATAAGTTAGTTTAATAAGTTTCCTGCATTCTCTAAAGCTAGAAATGCAAACAAAAGTAACCTAAATGAATCATACATCATGGCTTGCCTCTCCCCATTGCTATTTTCCTGCAATTCTAGTAAAAGCACTCTTGTAAATTGACTGCCATTTAGAATGTGGAGACATGTAAGTTTTATAAGCACAATCAAAAGAGAAACAACTTTAGACCAAAGTAGCTTGTACATGATCCATTTTTCAGAATCGCATTCCCATGCTAATCACTGCAACATTTGTCCTGCAAGCACACTAATGTAAACAGAGCAGACCTGGTATATAACTATTTGTTGGAGATGAAAAACAAACAAAATCAGGGTAGGGGAAGGTGGGAGGCACAGAAAGATGCTCAGAAAAGAAGGGGAGTAAGCAGAGGATGTGCTTTTCTTGATTAAAAACACTAAGCATCATACACCTTTGATAATCTGAAGAAAACAAACAAACAGATTTGTTATACCAGAAAGATGTAGTCCACAGATAAAACACACCAAAAAAACTCCTAACTGGTCTGACTGTAGCTGAAATGTCAGAAGGCTGATTGGTAGCAGATATTACTGAGGTTATTATCAGCAGCACTGCAGATTAAGGTCAATTTAATTACCATTACCTTAATTTAGGATTATCGACATATTTTTTGAACTGCTTCACATTGTTCAAAGTTTGTTCTGCCAGCTCTCTTGACGGTTCTACAATCAATGCTTTTGGAGCATTTGGAAGGTTCTGAGTTTGAACCACCTGTGCATTTCCTAAGTGAAAAAAATATGCTGTTAAGACAAACTACATTCCTACCCTGGAATTTTTTTACTGGAAACAAACTTGGATTTTCTACGAATAATGTAAAATCTCATGATTCTAAAAGCTCCATTAAAGGGTAGTGTTATTGTTCGCTCAATTATGAACAGCTTCAAACTAATATTCAGAGATTACAGGTGAATCTTCCCATCATAGTGGGTATACTGGCCATGCAGCATAATTAATTCTATTGCAGAGCTTAAACACACACATTTATTTTTAAGATGACACTGTTGAGGAACTTAGCTGAACTTCTCTTTTTATCTGATATGTTTCTAAATTGAAAATGTTAGACTATTTGTGGTTTAAGATGAAGAAAATTTGGAATACTTAAAAAAAGCACTAATATTGGTATCAGCAAGACCATTGTAAGACCTTTAATACAGCAGTAATGAAGCAATTAAAGTGATCAAAAGATGCTCTGTAACACAATCTGAATATAGAACCGAAACAAGTTTAAAAAAATCTAACCTACCTGAGTGCTGTGATTTTACAACACTACCATCGGGAGCCTTGCAAAGACCAATATAGCCATCTTTCGGTGGAAACTTGAAATCTTCTTCACCAAAATTGAATTTCAATTCAGCATTCTAGATTTCAACAAAGTTGTGTCATACAGACAGATTCAAGAGACCACATAAAGTGAGAAATAATTCCGTAACTAATTTCCCCATGAGAAACCAGATAGACAAGGAGAAGAGGAAGGTGGTGTTTTCTCCCATCTTACACATTCCCCTTCCAGATATTTTGCGCCTGGTTCTAGCTCTTAAAACTCTTTTCTTCTACATCAAAATATTCTCACATTTACAGATACATGGAAACCTTTTTTGAACTTTTATGTTCCATTCATTTTCAATGGCAAACCACAATTTAAGAAAAACCAAACCACAAACCACTTTTTTTTGGACTTATACATTTCTCTGACCACCAAAACGATTTGCTAAAGCCTTTACTCAGTAAGAGATCATCCCAGAGAGACTAACTCCAGAAAGACATACTACTACACTACTGTAATGTTAGAGTCAAGAATAAACAAAACAGGAATTATGGCAATTTCAAGTTATTTGCTTGTATCTGTTGAATCACAGTATATCAAAGTTTAACACAGGCAAGATAGCACTGGTATTAGGAATTAGTTATTCATGCCACTCTACCCTTATATTCGAGTTTAAGCACTTAAATTTGAACATCTGATATTTAACTTGAATAGTGCTCAAGCTAACACACTGTGGTGACTACTCCAGTAATGAAATACTAGTAGACCAAAGTAAACAAAGCGTACAAGCACAACTACAGTACTTGTTACCAAAACTAGAACAATTTTCATGATCTTACACATCTGTTATACTCCTAAGTTACCTTCAGTACACAAGCTGCAAAAAGTGCTTGGTTCCTTATGTGTGGTGGGATTTCAAATGCAAGGCCAAGGTCCTTCCCTGAAAGAAGGGTTAGTTCAGTTAAGACTCCACATGTGTGTGTGTTACTCTCCCTGTCTTTCCCCCAGTATAAGCATCCCAATAAAATTCCAAAGAAAAAAGTGAATAAAACTTACCATTTTTGGAAAATTTTATTTGTCCTTTATCTATGTCTAGATAACATCCAATTGTATCATGCATAGTGAATTCCTGTAACAAAAAGAAGTTCGTAAAGCTAAGAGATTTTAGTGTTTGATGCATTACGAAAACTTAGCGCTTACATTCTGTCAGCTTTAACAGTTTTCCCACTTCTTCCTATTAAATGCTAACTTTTGAGAAGTCCAATTTTTTCCAATAATGTCACTGTAAACAGCATGCATATTTTTATTTGATTACAAATCTTCAGTAAACTGCCCAATTTATATTAGATATTTAAACACTTATTGCTGTTTTAAAGGTACTTTATTGTAAATATTTTGACAATGATAAATTTAAGTCATTTACCTGGAAGCATTCTGCATCATGGAGAAGTGCATTAATCATGCATTTATTAGTCAAAGCAAATCTAAGCTTAGAGTACCAAACACAGTTACAAGAAACTTATGTTTTGACTATATAAAAAGACTACCTCTTGCAGAAAGTACTATATACATGTTATGTATACTTAAGTACTTCATTTAAATACCTTGAAATCTGTTCATCATAAAGGTATTCAATAAAATCTGTGTATTATAAAGTGCTTCTAATCCATCAGCTCAGAAGTCACTACTATACAAAGAGCTACAATACAATAGTCACAAAAGTGGTCGGTTTTATGGCATTGAGAGTTCATTAATACCACAAAAAGACTGGACTCTCTGTTGCATCATTCATATTTATATAAATTATGCTTAAACATCTGAACTCTTGACTGGCACACTACACAAAAACCACCACAGACACTCCCGGTAGACATTTTCAGAAGTGTACATTAAGGTAACAGTTCTAATGGCAAAGCCAACTCAATAGAAACAGAGCACAATTAATGTCTTACTGGCATTTAAGTATGTGTTTTGACATACTAGAGAGTTGTGTGATTACTTCTACTTTAACTACTAGTAAACAGGATACAATGCCCTCACTTAAGACATTCACCAAGGTATACAGACAGGTTGGTATTATTCAAGCTAAGACTGAAATAAGTCAAGAAATAAATCCAAGAGATCAGTTAACCTCTAACCTGTAACACACAGTAAAGGTTTATCCTTCCAAGTAAGAGCCAATATATTTGCAGTCTAGCCACAATCATAAGCCTCAAGCTGATAACTGCTTTTGTTAAATCTGTTAATCGCTTTTATCAAAAAATGCTTCAATGTTTCATGGTACTTTTTTTTCCAGTGACCTCCCCTTAAAAGTTAGCACTATCACAAAAGTTAGTTGACTGTTACAACACAGAACCAACATATAAAACTTTTAACAATGCTTCTACCACTAAACAATTCAAGCTTACCTCACCATAGCTGTCAAATTGCTTGTTGTGAGATTTCTTACCAGTGCCACCAAAGCCAAAGCCAAATTTATCAGTGCCTGAAGACAAGATAAAGTACAGCTTTTTATCTTTTGGTTGATAGATGATGTTTTTTTCCTCTTTGTATCAGCAACTCAAACCTCTAACACTACCACATACAAAAAATAATACACAGTGCTAACTAAAGACTTCTATCTTTGATAGAAGTTAAACTAGTATTTTTGTACCAGTACATTTATTGATTCTACTAATCTCCAGTCAATTTCATTAAAAAATTGAAATAAAAGGGAAAAAGTTATAAGAGACAAGAAACATTGCCACCACCTAAGCAGATTTCCTTTTCACAGGAAGAACAACATTTGTACAAAAAGTTTTAAACTCCCCGATATTGCTATCCTTCCCAAGAAGCCCATTCTCTGCAAGACTAGAATGGGACTCCAGCCATTCCATGTGAATATGAAAACAGTCTATGGGATTCTTCTTTTGAACGAAACTCACCCAAATCTAGTGAAGCCTGCATAGTTGACCAACCAACTCTGCACAAGCCTTGGTCATGACAGGAAACTTCATAGTAGTATTTCCCTTTAAAAGACAAAGAAAGGATCTAAAATACCACCTCAATTTCAGTTTCATCAAGGTGGTTCAGTTTGGGTACTTCCAAGACCATACAAGTCTAACATTTCCACCCCTGCTGAAGTGTCATAAAACACCCTATTGTGTTAGTGTGAAAAGGTTCTGTAGGCACCTACGTGTGCAATGAAAAAACAGAGTATCAGAGAACAGCAGGTAGAAGAGAAAAAGTACATGCTGAGAGGCAGTGTGTAAAAGGCCCCAAAGGAGCGATGGGCTAGAGAGCCCAGGGGTTCTATTGAATCCACAAGAACTGATAAACTCAGAACACCAGGGGTCTGCCAAATCAGTACAAGACCACCAGCACGTACTAGCATCAACAACTGGTGGTGTAACATGAACTACACCCAACTGGCTGCTATGTACACAGACCACAGGATTACCTGCACACCTGATGAAATGAGACTGTTTGAGGGTCTTTCTGAACACCCACCTAGAACCACTGGAGTATCAGTATGACTCCGCTTCCAAGTAAAGAGTTGGTGTTGGCCTCTCAACTGTTGCTCCAACCACATAACCATGAAATTCATGCATGCGTGTGAAGTGTGCGAGGAAACAACTGAAAGTACTGTGTGAGTAGCTATTTCCTATTAATAACACCTTAACAAAATGTGTTCTAATGAACAGTAGTTACGATTCTGTCTCCTCTGACTCAATCCCCTATCAAGAAAAAAGTAATTTACAACACAACAAGAGCAAAACAGAGGTATTTGCCATTCCAAAGTCTTCAGCTAGCTGTAGATTGAGTAGATTTGCTCAGATGGATAATAAGTTTAAAATGCAACCACCTACATTAACAATGTGTGATGAGTGGGCATTTCATTTGAAACTTCTAGAAGAGTCTCCAAAATACATAATTTTTTATTTACCTTTAGTCACACCTCTAGTTGCTCTGCATCCATGCCATTCTTTTACCTCTCTGCTTTGACAACACAAACCATCTGATCCAATTGCTGAAAATTACAAGACAAGTTCAGTTAAAGAAATTGACTAACTGCTTTTAAAAGTTTTCATGCATATTTTCTTCTAGTTTACTCTTTTTTCACCAAGTGAACATTTTCAGGTGAACATTAGGACAACTCACCAAAAGCTGATCCTCTATCATACGGGTTCATCTGCCATTTATTGAGCACTATGATTGAAAGACAGCAACAGAAAAAGCATTAAACCAATAAGGTAAGCCTCGAAAACTCAAATTAGAAATTCACATCAGCTCTACAGTCTTTGGCTTAATTTTCTGAGCAGACAGCTTTGTTCCAATGCAATTCATACGAGGTTAAAATGAAGGCCTACAACTTGAAGAGGGGGCACAGATGCATAATGCAAAAGTATTTTATGAAAGTTTAGATTATTGCATTAAGGAGAACACAGATTAAGTCACTTACAAATATGACTGAAAACCATTAATGGAGACATTTACAAAATAAGCCAGAGTTCCATGTAATCACAATCAAATTCAGCTAGAAAATACGCAAAGCTACACTACAAGCAAAAAATTTGAAATGCATTTGCTATTTCTGTTCCAAGTTTACATTAAGATTTTTTCAGGGTATCAGTTAAAATGTCATTACTGGAGAGCTAAATACATGCACATACAGCCCATAAAATTTCTGACTTAATTTTTCATATGCCCAATAACATGTTGCAATGAAGTTTAGACATTCCACAATATAAGGATTAGAAACTACATGAACTAGATGCCATATAAGGTTTATAAACTATATAAACTAGATGCTATTTCAATTAGGATTACTAAGTGTATTTTCTTTCAAGGAGGATTTTTTTTTTTCAAGTTGACTCTACTGTCACCACTATAGTCATCATAACGAAGCTGAAAGATGAGAACTTCTGTAACATCTTCAGTGTTGTTTGTGCAGCTACTGTCACTTACATAAATCTCAATCTATAACACCACAGACTGAAAATGGCTACTAGCTTTCAAGTTGCAAGCTTATTTAAATGGATGTATAATAGACCCTCAAATACTGTGAGGATATTATCATGGTTACCCATTTATTCTGTATCAGTAGGTTCTGGCCCTGTGCATTTCCTGCTTAGTTCAACATTTACTAGCTCAAATCTGCAGCAACTCAAGATGTTGTTATTCAGCTTCCAAATCTAGCTAGGTGCCAAAAGGAATGCTACAGCTCTATTGAGCCGAGCAGAACTGAGACATACTACAGTGCTAGCTCAGCCACACAGAATAAGTCTGAGCGTAGAAGAGCTTTCTGCTCAAGCTCACTTAAGATGCCCAAATCAATTGTGCGGTGTCACTGCTGATGTCTCATCTACCTCTGCAATTCTAAGTTTGGGTTTTTTCAATTCCATTTTTTTTTTTTTTTAAGCTGGACACCACTACCACTTCACATCTTGCAAGGTACTGAACAAATATGGCTTTCAGAGGAACACTGAAGGCATGGTGTGGATCAGTCAGCCTTAAGATGAAGACAAGGAGCATTACTAAGAGAATGCAGTCAAACGCACCCCAGGTCTTTCCACAACTACACCAGTAAATTTATATTCACCATTTTACAAAATCTGGCCTGATGATATTCTATTTACATTATCCCAAATTAAGGAAACAACACTTATCTAATGGCAAGTTAACTTTACTTTGGGAGGTGATGGAATCAACATGAATTAATCGGGTTCCAAACTTGAGGAGCGTGACATAAAAACTTACCTGCCCCACCGGTTTTAATAGTTGCTTTCCCTTTTTTGCCTTCCATCTGGTCCTTCAGTGTTTCATAAACAATCTGGATAACTGGAATGCTAAAAGCCTGTAACAGAAAGCTATTTTCATTCCACAATTTATACAGGTATTTCCAGATATACAGTCAGCCTAGTTTTCAGGTGCAATACCCAGGGCCAGAAACACTTTAAAACATGCCTACACGTATTTTTGTAAAGTCTATTAATAAATAACGCTTAAATATATATACAAACATATACACATTCTCTCTGTATATACAGATGTACACACACAATCTCTCACCAGTTAAAGACTTTTTTTTTCTGCTAATTTAAATTTGATTACTTACACCAGTTTTTCCACTCCCTGTTTCAGCAGCCTATAGGAAGAAAAATTTAAGAGTTTAACCAGAGTTGCAACTTACACTGTAAGGACCGTTCTATAGTTCTATTTTAATAAACTAAGACTACCTTTACTTCTGCATAATACAGAAGATCTTAGAGAGTAATGTCATTGCTTCACACAAATTAGATGTGAATGCAAACACTGTACGACAGACTTCTCACAGAGTCCATCAGAAAAACTCTCCATGTACGTCCAGTTTCTGGAGGTGCTACAGAAGATTATAGGAAGCCTTACTTTGGTTATGGAATCAGAACACAGAGATCCACAAAAGACATGATGAACAAGGCACACTAATCTGGTAACTTCAAGGTTATTGATACTGAAGCATTTGTTTAGGTAGTATCAGTCATGTTCCATGTGGATCTATGTCAGGCATTTATGAGAAAAAGGAGAGTAGATGAAATCAGATAGCTCTCATTCATGTGGCACTGCTTGTCAAGTAGTCAAAAAATAAAGCCTAAAAAGAAGAATCCCATCTGCAAGAACAGTTGGAAACTCATGAGGAACTCAGAGAGGTTTTTAGCTAAAGAATATACTTTCTATGGAAGAAAGACAGGAGACCTAGATTAACTATGGACTCTTCCAGAAAGAAGGGAGCGGACTGAACAAACAACAATGAAACAACATTGGCTTTCCAGGAACAGGGCTACCCTGCATACATACCATAAGTACATCACCACCTCCCAGGATCAGTGGGATAGATTCTGCCTGGATATCTGTAGGAAGGCTACAGGAAAAAACACATTAACACAAATCAATGTTATCAGTAGAAAAAAGGATTTTTGCTTGTATAGGAACTCACAGAAACCACTGCAAGATGGGAAATAGTAGGTAGATGTCATTCTTCCTGGTTTGCAGCTAAGAAAGTGAAAAGGATTCCATTTACAAGGAGAGCTTGGAACAAGAGATCTACCTTGACACGATGTGACTGGTGGATGCAGTGGATTCAGCTGCACCCTGACAAAAGGGCTACATCTCGCATCACTATGCTAAACTATAAAAAACAGATTAATTATATATTCCCTGTTTCCTTTCTTCAAGTGAATTTCACTTTTAAAGCCACTTGTACATCTCTCATTTACAAGATTCCTATTCAAAACAGGAAAAGAAAGTAAAGCTAACTAAATGCAACCAGCATTTTCAGACAATCACAGCTAATTAATACCATGCATATGAGAAAAGAAGAACTACATACACTAAAAGATTGTCCATACTGGTAACATTCTGAATGCCAATTCAAAACAAGCTCTGAAGTCAAATATTTCAGCCAAATAAGTAACTAAAATCAGGAAGAATAACTTTTGTAGAAAACTGACACACAAGCATCGACTCTGAAGAACACAAATTCAGACCAGTATGGAAAACGTTTACTAAACCAGCATCAATTACGTGACAGTATTTCATCCAATAATCCCACAATACATAATAAACCAGAACCACAGAGGCTTTTATCAAAACAAATGACACTGAAGTATAAGCAGTCATGCTTTGCTTGCCCAAGTTTAAATTTTACCACTGCAGCCGTAATTTGTATCCTTCAGTCATTCACACTAAAAAGAAGTGCATGAGATGCAATGACAGTTAAAGAAAACACCTATCTGCTTTGTTTTAATGTGACAGTAGAGGAATTTTAAGAAGCATATCATATATTGCTGAAAGGAAAAATAGATTTTGCCAGGCCTAAACACATTCCTACTTACAGCCAGTCCATCTCCTCCACTGCTTGAGCTATCTCAGGCATAACACCCATTTCTGTAAGACAAGAAAAGAAGAACAGGCAGTGTTATTTACCTCAACATAGCCCAAAAGATTTCCAAGTGTCAACACATCCAACTACAGACAAAAATAAAAAAGCATTCTTTTTGGCAACAGCATATGTAGCCTTCTCTATAGAACTCAAATAATAGATAAGAAACAGTCTCCCTTCCACACATACAGTTTTGACAGTTTTCCTCACTTATAGCGGAGCAAGTCATGCATATACTAGCCATATGAGCCCGTGCTGACATCAGAGTAAACTAAACACACTGGGAACCGAGTACCATTTCAAGGGCAAGGATCTTATCTTTGCACATTTAAGGAAACTGCCTATGCAAATAACGGGGAAGACTGTTAATCACAAATATTCCACTCTCTCTATAGTTGAGATGCAAAGAAAAAAATCTGTATCATATAGGGACTCAAACTTGAGACGCTTAAGTTTCTTTTCACAAATTCTGCCTTACACGCTTACAGCACATATATTAACCAGATAATTCTTTGATTTTCATACAGTTACTAGTCACATTCAACTTTGAAAGGTTTTTTTCCCTAGATACTCCTTCTGGCAAATGCATATCAAGGTCTAATGCTTGTACCTCAGCCACATAACAACACCTGTATGTTGATAAACAAAGTCTATTTAAAAAAGAAAAAAAAAAAAGAAACCTGCAGCTAGTCGATACAGGCAAGAGCAAAACAGATCTTGACCAATCCAAACGATGGCATTATACCATCAAAATAACAATTTAGCTGCTAATTATCTTTTCAGGTGCATACTTTCTAAAGTGAGCTTTTACATGCTAGCCTTTACACTGTCACATGCTGGGTTCCACATATACCACATACATGTACACACATAGAGAGCTAGGTTAACATATATAAATGTATGCAGCCAAAAATTACTCCTCCTCTTGCTATGGCACAGATGCTATAAGAAACTTGTTTTATTTGTAACATGATTTCAGTAAGCTTTAATGTTTTCAAGTGTTAACCTGTACTCATACAAAATTAGACAATCCACATAAGCAAAAGGCTTTTTCCATAGCAATCAAAATAGCTATTGATTGCAAGTTATATATGTCCTTACTTTTTTTTCCCATTTTTAATATACTTCCAGTTCACATAGTTTAATTCAACATACAGTAGAAGAGTTTAATCAAACAATGGCACTAGGACATTCTCCCCAACTACAACTAAATTAAACCTGCTGTCTAGCATCTAAACTCATCTCTAGATCTATAGAAGCTTCAGCACTTTCCTTCATGATTAGATACAAAGAATTCAGTTAAAACAAACAAATTAAAACTCTAACATACTTTAAAACTTTACAGTACCCTAATGTTGATCGGACACCTATGAGTGCATATATGTGCATAAGGGGGACAAACAGTGATGTTTCTTCCTTCAACAGTAAGTTTTTAGATTACAGTTTACATACAGATTTCAAATCATACCACAGAACAGAGCTACTCCTATAAAAAACAGTTATTATCTACTGCAATACACAGAAGAATTATGATGAGCCTCATGTTATAGAAACCAGTCAGCCTCATGAACAAGTCTGAGTTTTAAGCCACTCCATTTGCCGGATACATGCATGCCACATACGCACTAAAACCAGCAACTCGCTTTTGGTAACCACTTCTGAAAGCCTGCAAAAGCCCAAGAAGCCAGGAAGAGCACCTACATCCCCGCAGGCCTCTCGACCTTCAGCCGGCTACGTGTCAAGTCACATACTACAGGGGGCCCGCACCGAGGGCAGGCCCCAGGAGCTGCGTACGGCGCCGACAGGGCCCGTTCTTCGCAGGGACACCGGGAGCCGCCACCCCACAAGGCGCCGGCAAGTCCAGAAGCGGAAGGCTCTACGAGTTCTTTGCTGCCGGCGGCACAGCCGACACCTCCCACCTGCCCCAGCATCACGTACCCGAAAACGCCGCCATCTTCGCACCAGAACACGGCCAAACACCACGACCCGCACGGCGCAAGCGCCGAGTCCGTCCGCGGCCTTATGGCGCCGGGTGGGAGGCAAGAGACGCCGCGCCACGCGTTCCGGCCCCGGCCCGTTTGTGAGCCCTTCCGGCACAGGAACGCGGGCTCAGACGTGGCCCTACAGCTAATACACCAAGAGCAAAATCGAAGGAGGAATTATTTTTGTTCTGTTTTCGGGATTTTAGGGTACGCTCAGGTCACCTGCTCACGATTTTACCATTTTTCTGAAAGCCTGGCGTGTTTTATTTCCCCTGCAAATCAAAGCTCGAGTATGTCTGTGGTGCTGGGCCTTGGCACTGCAGTTTCACACCGACAGTAAACTCACGAGAACAGATAGTCTAGTTTACACCCGGGGTAACTTATATTTTAAACACAAAGTGTGTATTCACAATGAGAATTTGCTTTACATCTGCATACAGCACTGTCATCTTTTCATTTCATTGGTGTAATTCACATTTGCATAGTTTTCTACAATAAACATGTTTGGCAGAAAGTATTCAGCATTTCATATGAACGAAAGTACCTTCACACATAGAATACACAGTAATTAATTTTTTTAGACATACATTATTGGGCATACATCCTTCTCCAGTTTTTACATAAGTTTCCCCAAATTCTGCACAATCTTTTTCTAGGATAACTTCTAGTGAAGTTAAAGGCAAGAATCTCTGGGGTGTTATTATAAAGCTTTTGCAGTAACACCACGAATCAACAGTGCATTTGTCTGTTACGTGGAAGGCACAGCATAAAATATTACCTACTGTTTTCCATCGTGAAACGCAACTTTAATCTTTTCTAAGGCAGTCCTCAGATACAGACACATCTGGTTCAAAGGCCAAGTAAACAATAGCATCTCTGACAATGTAGTTCTCTTGACTCCTGTGTTGCAATTTGAGAACTGGTTTTGTCCTGGTTTATTGCAAAACCTTTTTTAAAACACTCACTGAGCCCTACGGACTGTAAACTTATGCTGTAGAAACTGGGTGTTGTGAGAGAAAAATACAGCAGGTGTTTTATATCTTTAGTACCAGGCTGTTTGTATTAGCATGGCTTCTCATATATTATTAATTCCTTTGGGAATATCTTAATTTGATGTGCTTCCTTTCTTTCACTATTATTTGCGATATCTGTCAATCATTATTTTGCTTGCTTTTGGATAAATGACAAATCTAATGATTTTTAAAGACACAGATATGAATAAGCTACAGATTCAACTGTGATTCTGAGAAAATGTATTTGTAGGCAGACCTCCAGAGATAGTGCTGCTTGGTGGTGTGGAACCCAGAATGTAATTTATTATAAATCTCCCACAATTCTTTGAAACTTATGAACATGTTGTTATACTCTTTGTCACTGCTTTACAAGCAATGTTGTCAAATACAGCTAAAGAAATGTTATTAAGTAAAGAAACAGTTAGAAAGAATTTTTTTCTCAGTAGTTGTTTCTTCCTGAAGTGTTTCCCAAGTATCCAAAACAGCTTTCGTATTGCTCCGAATCTCTAGTTTCAGAATTTAATTTTTAGTTTAACCTAATTCTAGGTGGCACAGTTGCCTACAAGACTAAGAGGCTAATAAATATAAGATAAAATTAGAGTACAGGAGCAGACGTGGCAGAGTGTGAGGTAATTGTCTTTAAATTTTACCAGCAATTTATAAAGTCACAGGAAAGAGACTGAAACCTTAGTTCTTTCATAATAATTTATAAACAGGCTCAACATTTTTATCTGCTTGAGAGAGCTGAACTCTGTAAGTGTAAATGTTTGTAGGACAGAAATACTTAGTTCTACATAGCATCATTAAAGTTGGAAGAATAATTTGTGAAAAATACGTAATTTTTTTCCCGTGTGTTTTGCTTTCATATTCAGTAAGGGTTTAATTAATACACTCAGGCCTTCCCTACATTCGGTGTTCCTTACCCTAAATTTTCTCGCTACCAGCTTTCTGGACGGCCAACACTAGGCTGTGGCTGCAGGTATGTCCCTGGTCAGTCCTGTGGAGAAGGCCACGCTAGTGGGGCGGCCATGCTGGCAGGGCGGCCCTGGTGGTGGGCGCTGGATAAAAGGCCTCCAGGGATCCCTGGAACAGCAGACAAGCTGCGGATTTTAAGGTTCATTTGTATATGCTCTCTATAGGTGTGCATCATATGTTATATTCCGTAGCTGTCTCCTCGTTTCTTGCCCCAAAAGCGCATCCCACCCCTCATGGCTTAGAGGGAAGGGCGAAGTCTCTGAAGCTGCGGCTGCTGTGGTTGAGAGGAGCCGCTCAGGGCTCCTCAGCCTCACTCCCTTGCCCTCAGCTCCCTTCCCCCGGAGCAGACGCAACATCAAGGCTCCAACGCCCCTCGCACAGGGAAGGCAAGGGCCTCTGGTCGCGCAGCGAAGCGAGAAGCGGGGCGCGGCGCTAGGCGCGCTCGGCCGGCAGCAGCCCTGAAAG